>NC_050185.1:1890000-2182500 GCF_008315115.2 Sander lucioperca
CCTGGCTTAGAGGATCTGACGATCTCCTGCCATCCATTTTGCCTTTACCACACGTTCATCTTCTCTGCGTGCACACTACCGCAGGCAGATTCAGACGCAGCATTAACAGAGATACATGGAGATGTGAATAAATACGAGGCAGCATCCTACAGGCTGAGACGTGCTGTCATATTTGCTAAGTGGACTCTAATTACGGTTATTACAAGGCTTTGTTGAATTCTCACTTCTGATTGGTCAAATTTTTCTTAATAGCAGAACCCTGCTATGAATAACAGACTGTTGCTATGGACGCAGTTCTGATCATAGACCCTGGTACCTCAATCAATACTTCAGTAAGTTTAGTTAGAATTGCATCAGGGTCCTGCATCACCCTGTCGAGGTTCAATTGGCAATAATGATGTCCCTTCTTTATCATTGTTGTATTATTATTACCACCCCCACATTGCACTGCACATATTGAAAAATGGCATTATGACATAAGACAAATATTGACAAATAAATCTCATGATATTGAATTAATTGTTTAATTGTCTTGGTTGCAAGCTCAACAGTTGCAACCAAACGTACATTATGACCAGTGGAACCTTTTTTTCAAATAGCATTGGAAAACAAAGCTCCACCAATCAACATTTGCTTCAGGCTATAACAGCGTATTAAATGACAATGTGTATTGAGCATAGACTCAATAAAATATGGAAGTAGTCTCCGTGATGTCACCTATAGGTTTCTGAAGAGCCACTATGAAGCTCAAAGTGGGCGGCTCCAGGTCTTAGATCATCTTGGCAATGCCTGATGTCGCCTAATCCAAAAACGGGCATTTAAACATGGCTGTCTATGGGGAATGACTCCCTTTTGGAGCCAGCCTCAAGTGGTCCCTCTGTGAACTGTTTTTCACACTTCTGTGTTGGCTTCCTTTTTCAGCACCAGAGGTTTCTGCTCGGTAATAAGTCGATAATTGTGAAGAAAACTGTCATCAGTCCTAGCAGTTACCCTCTGCTCTACAGGGCTGTTAAGCCTCTTTCAGCTTATTATTTTGGTCTTACCACCCACAAACTAAACTAAAAAAACAAATATTTTACCTGGGAGTTGATAGAGACCATAAAAGAGCAAATAAGAGAGTGAAATTTGACTGACATTCATCACACGGACAAAGGCACAGCTAGAAAGGTACGCAAACAGGCAACTGTTTGCTAATGTTAGCTTTACTTGAAAAGACAACGTTTAAGCATTAGCATCAGTGTTTTTCAGATTGTTGTAGACTTTTCAGGTAAGAAAAATCAAAATGATTGTGGCTTTAACAGGTGAGGGGTGGTGTGTGTTTGTTTTATTTTTCCAATAAAAGATAACTTAACTCACTCACTGCAAGAATAATTGAAAATTAATTGAATTAGTTGTGCCTTAGACCAATACTCCTCTTCACAGCTTCACATTTTGTCATTTTGTTTTACTCTCCTCCTGTTCCAGTGTGTTAACTGCTCCGCTACGTAGGTGAGTGATTGACTCTCAGCTTCCTGCCTGAAAGGACTACATTACATCAGGGTGAAAGGATAAAGCAGGAGGCATTATTACCAACTCTGCACACCAGGCAACCATCTTTTCAGCAAACCCACCTTTAAGAGACAATGCCGACTGGTACATCATGACTAAAGCCATCTGTCACCTCAACAGCTTCTTCCCAAGAGATGTCACCACACTTAAACAGCCCTCCGAAGATTCCCTCTAACCTTCCACAAACCCTGGAAATCCTATTTCTTTCTTTAATGCCTCTAGATACATATATAATGTGTTATTATGTTGTTATTGCCTCAGTACATTATAAGGATGTTTTGCAAACTGCGTCCCTTCTATACCTCAATTATATCCATGTGATAAGATTTTCAACATATAGCACACAATTTCATAAATTTCAATGTCTTTATCGTGAAACACTGATCCAGTGCACGGTTGCTCAGTAACCCTCCTCCATGGCAATAACTTTGCTGTTTACGGCCTCAATAACTGAATGTTTTCCCTGCTGCCTATTGTGATTCTTACACTATTAGATACCATGATGCTGATCGGTCCCTTCACTACTGATACCAGAGAGAGCAAGATTACTCGATAGACTGCATTGTGTGCAAACCATCACTGTGTCATCAGCACCCATGCAGTGGTTCACAAAAAGCACTGCAATTCACATACATCGTCAGCAACTCAAAAGCCGTGGATTAGGTGTTACAAAATGCTGGGAAAACTCTGATATTCATAGTTTGATCAAGGTATTTATTTGGCTCAAATTATCTTTATTAACTCAGTCAGAAATGCCAATGACCATATTTGGGTTAAGGTATTCTGAAAATGCTGTTTACATGTTAGATTCTAACTCTTACAACCCAATGTCCACTGAATGGGGCTGTGTTGCATTCCTTCTCTGTTGTTGTTGCTGCTGGCGACGATCCAGCCGGTGTGCCAATGTCCACCAGACCCCTAGCTCTCTCCTACGCTCTGCTGTCTTTACTTACTCGTCTATTTTTCTGGAGAAAGTCATGTTTCAAAATTCAATTCTCAATGCATATAAATGCTATACTCAATGTAGTGGTTAACGTGGCATCTGGCATCTAACAATTTAACAATTTAAAGTTTCTTACTACAATAAAGTCTCTATCCATTACATAACACTTAAAGACAACTCACTCTTGAAGCTAGTGCACCACTCTCATTATATCCTTCCTCCAAAACAGTGGTGAAGAACACCAGGAGTTTTCATTAAAACACATGTATGACTGGTGTGTTAATTGATTGCCAAATTAATAAGAGCAGATAACGCCAAATTTTCTCCTAAGTTACCATATGACCGGTTACTGACAAGCATTTAAAAGGCTATTTTAGTTACTTTTGTATTCTGATGCAGTCACTCCAAGCCGTAACCTCCTTAAGCACCGTACACATCGTAACCATGACAACATGATCATCACCTGACCAGATAGTATGTGACTGTCCTGCTTTTATTAGACGTGTTTAATTGTGTTTAATTGTGTTACTCGCACTTTTGTGCACCTGCCAGTGCAGAGCTGTAGGCACCAAAAACATTTCTTCCCTTCATCATTATGGCCAAAATATCCACTATTGCTGACTTGTACCTGTTGTGGAAGTTCTAGATACGTGGGGAAATCAAACGGCATCGTGTCTGCATTAATAACATCATCCGGAGGGGCAAAAAGCCCTGTGAATTTCACTGCCTTCTCCAGGAAGTAAACGTTACATCTGGATGACCAACCTACTTGAGGTACAGATTTGTTTATGTGTAAAGATACATCATTTCAAAACTTACAAGGGAGTCCAACTTCCCAGCATACTTTTCCCCAAAAAAGCTCCATTTTCGTCCGGGCTTTGTACAAGTAATGAGGTACTATAGAGCTCTGTGTGCTCATAATTTGTTCCTCCATTTCCGATTCAACAACGTCAAAACATCAGGAGAATCTAAACACTGATAGGCTTTTGCGACACAGCGTCACACAAATATTTCACACATGTTGAAATATTTCAATTAACACGAATACGCAAGTTTTGCGTGTTCTCCCCTATTTGCTCCACCCCTGCAAATCTGCGCCTATTCGCTTCTATGCTTTGACTTTGTATCTAATAGGGCCACCAAATACATGCAAAAAAGACGCACCTTAAGGAATTGGCTTTTCAGGTAAGTAGGCTACATTTTGTTTCTCTAGCCAAAATGAAAGTCAATCACAGTTCACGTGAATTACGGCTGCACATTGCTAACCAACCAAGCTAGCTAGCTAGCTTTATCCGGTGACTATGCGTTTGCCAAGCTAACAGTACATGGCACCCATCGGGCTAGTAACCTGTGTTAGGCACATACTGTGGTAGACCTCCCCATCTCCATCCTCTCATCCAAGTAACTTTTGTCTCCAACAAAACCAAGATGGACAAAATGCCAAACTCAAGGCTTCAATACATTCCACAAACCAATGTCCAGCTCTTCTGTGAAGTCTTTTGGAAACACTGGTTTAATCTTCTATATATCTTCTGTTGTATTTTATAAGCCTATCGTAGGTTTTATTTTTTATTATAAAAGGTAAAGGGTAGCAACTAAAGCTGTCAAATAAATGTTGTGGAGTAGAAGTGTAAAGTAGGCCAAACGTTGAATGGAAATACCTTATATAGTCTCACATTATGGACCTTATATTCCTATGAGAGCTCACTTTAGCAAATATGTTCACTTCAACATCTAATTAGTCCAGTGTGTTTACTGAAGAGGGCAAACGCCTTACACACACCGTAGGAGTTCAAACACATCTGTGGTCCATTGCACAAAGAGTAGAGCTGCATCATCAGCTCATTTGAGTTGGACCTGCTAGCTGGCAGTAAATTCTCTCTCATTCATCACAGTGCTTACTAATTAGATGGCAGGGCGGGGGATTTCCTCAACTGAAGAGTCAACACATCCAGTTTTACTGCAAGTGATTCTATAGTGTCAGTCTTACATCAGGTTAACGATGAAGGCTACTGATGCTATCTTTGGCAACATAAACATTTGTCACAGTTGGCCATGCCCGTGTGGCAATGTCATCAGGTGATGTTGTTGAGTGAGGACATCAAACTTTTTGTGTTTTGTCTTTCAAATGTAACTGTTCATCAAAAACACTCCTGCAAAGCCTGAACAGGTTAGGTAGAAATTCTGCTTTTTGCCTTTGTTTTTTTTCAGTAGTTTTGGTTAAATATTTGTATCCTTTTTGGGGTGGTAGAAGCTGGACATTTCAACCAGTTAGCCCATACTTTTCTATTTATATTGTGACTTTACTGTTCACTACTTTTCACCAACTGTCAATGGCATGTGGTATTCAGGTGTCCACTGACGCTCACTCATGTTGGTGAGTGGTGAATCCTGTTCAGTCAGCCTATTGTTGATGGTAGTTGAATAGTTGTTGTTTTTTGTAGTTTTTGTATTTATATTTACTTTGATAATTGTGACTGTACTGGCTAAGGATATGAAGAGACAGAGGATCAATGGCAAAATTGTGTTTTGGTGAAGAGGTACTTTGAAGAAGAAGGAGTAGCACTAAACAGAATATCTGAAAGACGTTAATTATTTAAAGATCTTTTCAAGACACTGAGTTGTCCACCATAACTATCGACTGCTCTGTTTTGGTTGCTCTAAATAAAGAAAGTTTAATTATCTTCGCTCTGTAATCCACTGGGATGTATCGATGGAAGCTCTGTTGTGTTGGCAAGTGAGCAATGCTGTGTCCTCGCTGGGCATAAATACAGTATTGATTAGCCATTCTACACAGCTTTCACTGTCATTTTTCTACCCCACTAGCCAAGAAGAATTAGTGGACAGTAATCACTCTACATCCTGCAGGCAGGGGCATCCACCATTACAGCTGGGCCAGTATGGAACCTAATAAATCATACTCACACCAGATCCACCTGTCACCATGAAGGATTCAGCAAGTAGACCGTGGAAATATTGCCTTGGTTATTTGTTGCTCTGAAAATCAGGTCCGGCAGTCTCGTTTTTATCCCTATTTTTTTCCCCCCAACTTGTTCCTTTTTAAACCCTGGCACCATGGTTCATCCAGAGCTCACCAATATTTCGACCATGTGTTTGCTGTGCTGGATGTAACACTTGTATATAGGGTCTATGTCACATCTGAAACCAACAGGGAGGTGAGACATGTTCGTACAAACACAAGGACGCTAGCATTCACATTAATAAGTTATACACCAAAGGGGCCTTGAAATTGTCTGTCAGGGGAATTGTGAGAACTAGAATCCAAAGCATTTTCCCTATAAATATTGAGAAATATTTAATTATTAAACATGTTTGAACACAGATGAATATGGGGGCATACGATATCACAGTGAGGGAACTATTATTATTTTTAGCTATGTTTGCCTATCTGAGTCTGATCCACATCAAGATATCTATTCATCCGCTTGCCATGACATTTGGATCTTGTTGGTAATTTTCTCAGCCCTGAAGGTTGATTCCCAAACCCACAATCACAGCAGGGGAGGGGAAGTCACATCCCATCCAATAAAGATGAACATTTTTCCTCCTTAATATTTTTGAAGAGTAAGCAAATTTTCTTCCCTCAATATTCAGGGTTAAACCCACTCCAAAAGGCACTGGATGCTCACTGAACTCCTCATGCTTCATGCTGGTTTTTGGCTGTATTCTATTCTCCGAGATCTCTACACAAGTTAATCCCAGATCTACTGCACAGGTGAAACAGTCTGTTTAAAACACGTGAAAGATAAACCGGTGTGTTATTGCTGTTGATGATGTACACATCTGGATGGGTGTTTGTCAGTGTAGTAGGCTGGATGATGGTCACCTGTCTTTATTCTGAGAATATGGAAACATACTTTAATAATCGTTCTTACAAAGCAAGCTCATGCAGTCTGTGTGCTAGGTTTGTGAGCATTTTGATACAAACACTAGCTTAATGTGCTGATGACTGTTCTAAACCTTAACCTTAAATCATTTTAAATACCTTGTCAGGTTCTAAGCATATATTTATTTTTCCTTAGGTTTCAACCTAAATTTGCACACAATAGTAACTTTAAGAGATAATGATAAATATGGCTTCATCACCATTTCATTTTCCATATTATTTTGCATTGATGATGGCCTTCTATCCCTGTTTTTATGTTTTTTTTTATGTCTATTTTGAAGCACTCAGTGCATGTAATGTTACCATATCACTTGGGTTTTATTTTCCATTTTATTTGGCTTTCATTTTGTCTATTAATCTGACTTTCATTTCCTCATTGTAAAGCATGAGCTGTAGGCTGTTACTTGTATGAAAGGTGTTAAACAAATCAAGTTTAATTTAAATATTTAATTTTAAAGTTTAAATTAAATAAATTATTATTATTGGTTGCTCACGCTCACCCTCCTGTCCACTCATATGTATCCACATGAATCCCAATTAGTATGATTGTATGAAAACATACAATGATAAACATGACATGTTAGCCCTACAAAGTTACTGTACATATTGGATTGCAGTTATATTGCTTGCGAGTGGGTGAAATATAATACTAATAATAATATAATAATCCATGATTTACGAGGAAAATATTGATTACCTTCTCTCGCCATGCACATTTACCCACAAGGACAGCAGCGTAACTTCATTGATTATTTCCTCTGTCAAGTTTATGACTACAGTTTTAAGTTTTGTTGCAGTACTGCGCACATAAAATTTTTTACAATTACTGAAAGCTGCCTCTTTAATCATTAAAGTAAATAGAAAACACTTATACATCAATGCAATACATAACTTTCAAAGCAATGTAACCTACAGGGACTGGTAGAGGGGTGAAATGTCCTGTCTTTCAAGGAAATTGCTTATAATACATTTAGCCGGATAATGTTTTCAAGTCCACATGTTTAGAATAATGATATATGCACAGGTCAGCTCTGGCGCCCTCTGAATCCAAAGGAGGTATTTTCTTTTTTTTTTTTTTTTTGGGCATTTTTAGGCCTTTATTGACAGGACAGCTGAAGAAATGAAAGGGGTGAGAGAGAGGGAATGACATGCAGCAAAGGGCCGCAGGTCGGAGTTGAACCCGGGCACGCTGCGTCGAGGAGTAAACCTCTATATATGGGCGCCCGCTCTACCAACTGAGCTATCCGGGCACCCAAAGGAGGTATTTTCTATTCATTTAGAGACCATCGCCCTCATGGCTTTTGTGTTATGGTTCATATTCTGATTATGAACGGCTGAATGGTTGTGCGTTGCTTTACATTTTGCTGCCGCAAGGAATTGTGGGATGGCATTATCTACTTTCCTTTCGTAAAGGATGGTCCAGTGTATCCTAATGCAAAAGGAGATAAGACAGGAAGCATTGAAGCACCTTTCCTTATCACTTAGACAATTGGACCAGCTCTTATCATGGCTGCCACTTAATCAGTTCTGGGTCCTTTCACTCCGTTAGAACCCTTCCTAAGCAAAAAGGACTATTCGACCGCAGACTCTCTCCTACCAGTCTTGCATTGCTCAACGCAATCCGGGATGGGAGAAAAATGTGCTCTGGTTTGTTGGCATTTCTTTAAACCAATCACAATCGTCTTGGGCGGTGTTAAGAGCCGGAAGGAACCCTGGGACCTCTGCAAAAAATCCTCGGGAAGGAACTTGTTTTGGTGGAACCGCCAGATGACGGTCCTTTCAGGTGCCGTGGTTGGTTTGGATTTAGACATTCCCGAGGAATGAACGAGCATTTCCTGGGTGAAAGTGTTTTTCTATCCGGCTTGAAAACACTGCGTTTTCCATTGAATATTGAAGTGCATATTAAAGTGTTTTGGCACACACACAGTCACACACACACACACACACACACACACAGTCAAACTCACACACAGTCACACACACACACACACACACACACACACACACACACACACACACACAGTCAAACTCACACACAGTCACACACACAGACACACAGTCACACACACACACACACACACACACACACACACATAATCTCACACAGACAGACACTCACTCTCTCTCTCACACACACATACACACACACACACACACACACACACACACACACACACACACACAGTCACACATGCACACACACAGACTCACACACACACACACACACACAGTCTCACACACACTCACACACACACACACACACACACACACACACACACACGCACACACACACACACACACACACACAAACAAACACACAGTCACACACACATCCACACACACACACACACACACACACACACACACACACACACACACACAGTCAAACTCACACACAGTCACACACACACACACACACACACACACACACACACACACACACACACACACACACACACACACAGACACAGACACTCACTCTCTCTCTCTCACACACACACACACACACACAGTCTCACACACACTCACACACAAACTCACACACACTCACACACAAACAGCCACACACAGTCACACACAAAGCCACAAACACACACGCACACACACACACACACACACACACACACACACAGCCACACACAGTCACACACAAAGCCACAAACACACACGCACACACACACACACACACACACACACACACAGACAGACAGACACTCACAGTCACCACACACCCACATACACAGGATGTACATACACATTCATTAATCCAGCGTTGCTGGCCCACATGTAGCCTACACATCGTATGAGTAAACAATTTTAATTTAAAAATTATTTTGTTGTTCAACTAGGTCTATACATTTGTTTTTCTAGAATTGTGATTGGGTTGGCGCCCTAGCGCCCTTTACAGTAATAACAAGGCGCCACTGGAGCTAAGAAATTCTGTATATGAAATGGGTTGATAAATGGAAACGTTATAAAAAAAAAAAGTTCACTGTTTACTTGTTGCCATTAAAACAGACTTACGGCAGCTATGATTGGCCAGGCGTCCATGTTCACTCGAGATAACAGAACCGGATTTGTTCAGGTCCCCTGTTGTATCCCCTGACCAATCGACTATCCTAACCTAAACTATTCAAGGTCAATGCCTAACTTCAACCAATCGGGCTGCTTCGTAGGGCGGGACTTGCCTAGAACTGCTCTGGGATCCATAATAATGCAAACCATGCACACTTATCTTGTGGGTTTTCGGAGGAAATCAAATTTCTGTCTAGTTGAAGACGAATTGAGGGAGGGTCTCTCAACTGCCGACAAATTGCCTCTGTGGTGCCGCAATGTGTGCCAAATGGATGTTGCTCTCTTGGCACCGCTGTGCCAATGTAACACCTACAACTTTCATACAATATGGCTATTATTCAACTTTTTAAAGACATTTATATTAATTAAAACAATTATCACTTTTCCACATTTCCTACAACTTCACCTTCTTTTTACACATTTTAACCAGCAATCCAGTTTAGCTTTAGCCCTAGCTTAAAAAATGATCCCACTATTTTATATTGGTGGTGTTATTCAACTTGTCAATGAAATTCATACTAATTACAACCATTCACACTTTTCCAAATATTCTCACTACTTCAACTTCTTCTTACGGATTTAAGATATTACAGTTTTTTCTGATTGCTTAAGCGCTAATCGTGAATCTTGTAGCACAATTTCTAAAACTATTAATACGTATAGCAAAACCACTCACTGAGTTTGCAAAACTAAAAGCACAAACACTGCTTTGCACTCATTTTGCAATTTTGTAACACACACTTTGCAAAACTGTAGGCACAATTCACAGCACAACACTCTTTTTGCAGAACTTTAAACACAACTCTGTGCTTACACTCAATTACCACATTTCCAACACACTACTAGCAAAATTATACACATGTATGGCTATCATTAACACTATTTTGCCAACTGTCTGGCACACATTCACATGTGAAAACTGTTTTAGATAATTAGTTCACTTTGCAATCAGCCTAAGCACTATAAATAAGCCACAGGTAAGCTGTCTGTGTGGAGTACAATGGAAGGAGCAGTAAGAGTGAGAAGAGTGAGAATCAGAGGAGGCCGAGGAAGAGGACGAGGACGTGGACGTGGAGTTGAAGAAGTTGGAGGGAGAGGACATGGACTTGAAGAAGCGAGAGGGTTAGAGGAAGTTAGAGGAAGAGGACAAGGAGGAGCAAGAAGAGGACGAGGAGGGGAAAGAGGAAGGGTAAGAAGAGTAAGAAATAGAATAACTGATGACATCAGAGCTACAGTAGTGGACCATGTCATCAACCATGGGATGACCCTGAGGGAAGCTGGCCAACGCATTCAGCCTAATTTGAGCCGCTACACTGTGGCAAGCATCATTAGGACATTTCGAAATGAGAATCGGTAAGTACTTTGTAGCACTGCCATACTCTAATGAGAAACACAACAGTACCATACATGCAAAAATACTGAAATTGTTACTTTACAGAATTGCTAGACGTCCAGATGTTGGGGGCAGAGGAAGAATGTTCACTCCAGAGCAAGAGACCCATATAGTGAACATGGTGATTGCCAATAATGCAATAAGACTGCGCGAAATACAGCAGCGCATAATTGATAATGACACCATCTTTCAAAATATACACAGTGTAAGCATTTCTGCACTAAGTCGTGTACTTGCGCGCCACAGAATAAGAATGAAGCAAATTTACAGAGTTCCTTTCGAGAGAAACACAGAACGTGTAAAGCAACTGCGATATGACTATGTGCAGGTAAGCTATAGTGTCATTGGTTCTGAATTTGGAAGTGCATACTGTAGTGCTGTGCATGGGCCTGATGTGTTGCATTTGTTTTGTCTTGTCCAGAGAGTGATGGAACTAGAAGCAGATGCCATGGGACATGAGCTACTTTTTGTAGATGAGGCCGGTTTTAACCTCAGTAAAACCAGGAGACGTGGCAGGAACATTATTGGACACCGTGCCATCATCAATGTCCCAGGACAACGTGGTGGTAACATAACCATGTGTGCAGCTATAAGCCTAAATGGTGTTGTTCACCATCATGCAACCATAGGCCCATACAATACTGCACATATTATTGCATTCCTGGACACCTTACATGACATGCTCACTGTTCAGAGACCAGAGCATACCCGATATGTCATCATATGGGACAATGTAAGTTTCCATAGGGCTGCTTTGGTCCGCAACTGGTTTACGGACCACCCATTCTTCATGGCACTCAACCTCCCTCCATACTCTCCATTCTTAAATCCCATCGAGGAGTTCTTCTCTGCCTGGCGTTGGAAAGTGTACGACCGTCATCCTCATCAACAGGTAGCCCTTTTACAGGCAATGGAGGAGGCATGTGGAGATATTGATCAGGCATCATGTCAAGCCTGGATATGGCATTCAAGGAGATACTTTCCCCGGTGCCTTGGACTGGAGGATATCGCATGCGATGTGGATGAAATTTTGTGGCCGGACCCAGAAAGACGACATGATGTAGACTGATTGTCTTTTATACTGTGAAATTACTATTTTGTGTTCTGACTTTGTCTTGGTTTTGATGAGTGTGAATAAACACCAATACTTGAAGTTTGGATCCTTGTATGTTTACATGACACTATGACAAAAGTATGACCTCAAATTGACATCTGTACACAGAGAAAGCAAAAGCCAGATGTGTTTTGTATTCATACCATCAGTGTGTAGTTGCCACATTGTGTGCTTAGTAGATGATGGCTTGTGTTTACTCTTTGACACGAAAACACCATTTTTACGAAGGTGTGAAGAGTTAATCTAGCTGTGTTCGCTTTTGCAAGAGAACTACAATGTTTTGATAATTGGGTGAAAGGTTTTCTTATTTGTGTCTAGAGTTTTGCAAAAATAGCCAATAGTTACAAAAAATGTGCTTAAGCAATCAGAAAAAACTGTAATCCAGTTTAGCTTTAGCAATTTAGCTATTCGGCATTCACACGCATTTTCTGCAGGAAATGCATTTTCTAGTTTTCCTTTATATGCTGGTAAAATACACCACAATGCCAATTGTTTCTCATCAAGTGGGATCAATTGCAGATTACTTGTAAAAAATAATAATAAAGTAATAATACTAAAGAGATGATTCATGTGTCTCATTCTTGACATTGTGTTATAACATCTGATTGATCTGATGAAAATGATCAAACCTTATGTAAAATATTTAAAAAAAAAATGAGAAGTTCAAATTGTTTACACATCAATTTAAAATAAACTCCTTGGTGAGGATTGATTCCATTTGTATTTGTTACTGACTGCATAAAGAAGTGTTACTTTGAATAAATGGAATGACATAATAATTATATTTGTGAACAATGTTTTTGCAAAAACATCACATACGTTACCAGAAATGTTGTTAGATAGAAATAGTTTATAAAGTTAGGTTGTGGAAGAGAGATGTTTCCATGTTGTTACACACTCAGGCTGTAACCTTAAACTCCCAAAGCTACTCCTCCTTTCATCCTCTCCCAGCTCATCTTCTCTGTTGCACAGACAGTAATCTACATGTCGTCATGTTAGCTGCTGTCTGGGTCAGGCAGGTTTTCCATTGAATATTAAAGTGCATATTTAAGTGTTTTGGCATTCCTGGCTGAGTGTCACGATATCCATGGTATTGCAAGGGGGATTAATCACACCATGCATACAGACACACACACCACACACACACACACACACACACACACACCATCACCCTAGCACAAGCCATTTCTAATTGACTTACTGTCTGTTGGGCGGGATGTTCTAAGAAATCCCGTGAACTAACTGGACTTATCAGCAATGGGTAGTGATTAATATAAAATCAAACATTATTGCCTAAAATATTACTGGCTAATAATGTTCAGAAACCTATGTCAGTGGATAGTTACAGTGACATCTGTCAATACTTTACCAAATATAGAGGCAAAACTGAGCTTATCAAAGGGTGCTTTTGATCATTTGGGTGTGAGAATGGCTCTACTCGAAAGGAAGTCAATAGAATTGATGTGAAGCTGCCGGTGTCCACCATGCGAGACGTGTGAGTGGAGCATCTCACATGTCCCCTATATTCTCCACTGCGCTCTCTTTACATGCCAGAAGCCAGATGTATAGAATATGCTGTTCACCTCACACATACTTCAGACCAGCGGCAACAAGGTCTGGAGCCAGTCATGACTGATATGATACAGTTGAGTTGAAAAATAAGGTGAGAGATGGAATCTAAATAAGAAAACATTGTGTGCCAGTTTCAGTGATTGTGTGGTTTTTAGCCATGCAAGTGATGATCTGGTGGTTGCTCGATCCACCACCGTGGCCCAGCCTCCAATATGTCAACACATTCTCACTCCTATCGCGTAAAAGACTTGGGCCGGTACCTTTGCCGTTGTTATTGACGTTAAAGGTTTCCTTTAGCGTCATATCTAAACGCGCTTGTTTGGGACTATTTATCTTTTAATTGAGGCATTTTAAATCTTTCATAGTTTGTAGTCCATCACACATCTACATACAGTACACAGCATAACAACAGACTGACACCCTCACATGTACAGTTTGAGTTTAGCCCTATATGGTATCAGACAGATTAAAATCCCATTTGTAGGAGGAAATGGTATGATGTTGTTATAGAGCAACATTGTGCAGAGGAAGGAGGTCAGGTTGGTTGAATGCGTCAACAAAATATTGGACATTGACATGGGTGACCCATGGATGTATTATAGGAACTGGACACTGGTCTAAAAGATGCCTCCGAGTCACTTAAATGGAAATTGCTCGCTGAGCACATAAGCCAAAGAAGTTTTTTAGCTTCAGGGTTTGCTTTAGCGTTGTGCATGTTGTGCTCATTAGTGTTCCTCCTGCTGACCCCGCCTGCACATTTCCTCTTGGTCTATAACTTTGCATTGGGATGACGTGACACTTAAAAAAAATCGCTATTCTTGGCTCTGGGAAAGGTTTGTGACTATAAAACCTTTATGGGTTAAAAATAGAGTTATAATTTACCCTGTTTGCAGTCAGAGTTGTCATGCCAAAAGCCGGCGCCATATCCAGCTCTCTTAAAGTTTTTTTCTGACTGCAAAGGGATTGTCTTTGAAATTATAGGCTTTTTTCAAAACTCTATACACTAACCACAAATCTTACACCAAACCAGCAAAACATTTTAGAAACAATTCTTACAGAAATTTTCAAACTATTTAAAAAAAAAAAAAATGCAAAAAATGTAAGTGTAAAACGATTGTAAAGCAGAAATGGCATTCGGGTTGGCACACTTGCTAAATGCATTGGCTATAAGTGTTAATGGTTTCATAGATAATGCTTCAAGAATCACGGTTAGTGTTTAAGCATTCAGAAAAATTGTTTTTTCCTACTGACATTGGTTATTGAACCACTGGGGTGGAATTTCCAGAAAGAAGATGCTAAGATGAGACAAGGGGGAAAACTCAGGTCATTCCTAGGTCAAAGGTCAAGGGACGAGATTATCTATTCAGCCATACTCCAACACCAAACATGTTCAGTGTTTAAATATGAATGTATGTGTGTCCCTAGAGATTGAGGGAGTCTAGGCAGATAAGGGAATGTTGTGTTCTGAGACCATCTCCTTTTGAAGGGCGGCGGAAACAGGGTAAAGGGGCTTCACACACACACTTAGCCTATTTCCCAGAGACAGATTGACGGACAGACTGAACTTGCAAAACAAGATTTGGGTGAGCATCATATTTACATAACCCAAACTTAACAGCTTCAGCAGGAGATATATGCCTCTTGGAAAGAGACAGAGACTAGAATTTGGGATGTCACTACACGATGACACACTGTGGTTAAACTGCACTGTTTGATTCTAATTCTCCTCGATCGAGAGTTCATTAAATGCTTCTGTGTAATTCATCAAAGTCTCCCAAACCTTCTTCATGTATTCAAAGTCATGCTGCTCCTGGGTTTTCCACAACAGCCAAGACCATGATCTTTCCCTAAACCTGACCAAATGGTTGTTGTGTCTAAGCCTATACAAACCTTAGCTATAGCTGTGGTAGATCAGAAAACACTGATAGGTGTAGTTCTGGAGGGCAATGACAAACATATTTTGTTGTTTGATTGGAGGAACTTGATATACTGTAAACAAGCAAACATTTTAGCCACATTATTTAAACATCTTTAATTGTACTGGTAGAGAGCACGCCAGTTTGTCTAAACTGGGTTGTTTAAAACCTGTTGGACTGCTTGTGTTTCTTGGCCTCGACTTTGTTTTTGCTATGTCATCACATTATCAGATCAATTAGGCCAATTACCAAAGGGATAAGATCCAAGGTATAATGAATCAGAATTATCCTAAATGACTAAAAGAGGAACAATTACTGTAAGTACCCTTTCTTGCACCATCAACTGAGGTATGTGTGTGTGAATGTGTATCTTGTGTGTGTTTGTCTTGTCTGAAAGACATATGCACAGCTCTGAAAGGGAGACTTGGTCAAGGCACAGTCTGTGAGATTGTGACCTTCCACAATAGGAGGAACTGACAACGCAATGAACTGGATGATTTATCACCAATATCAAACAGCTCAAAGGATCACAGAACACAAGGTTAAACCTCTGCTAAGTGAATGTGTTTCCTTCAATTATAGGTGGAATGCACATTGTAATTCATGAAAAACATGGTTCAAGTCTTTTCAATGGACATTCACTTAGCAAACCACTGATGGTACTCTCATGGCAGCTCTGGATGAAATTGTTCACATAGGTAGGTACGTGCTAGGTAGGTGCCAACTTTTGCATACTTGGAAACGTTCTAACTGTTCCAAGATGCATTGCATGTATACAGAGAATAATTCAATTTGTATGGAATCTTCTCACACACGGTGCTTGCGTGAGAAGATTTTGTTTTGCCAGTACAACTCTAGTACAGGGTGTCAAGTGTTAGGGTCAGCTGCAGAGTGGCAGCTTTGGAGCTGGAAAGAATGCTTTTAGCGTCTTGGCAAAACTTGTGCTAAAGAGTGATGGCCAAATAATGCTTCATGAAGCTTCGTGAACCATTTTATTTATTTTCTGATCCCACTAGATGGCAATCTTGGTTTCAAATTAAAAATAAAGGTTTAAGGAATGGCAATTCAGTGTGCTTTATACCCTTTGTTAAACAGAGAGTGACATGTCATGGGTTAAAAAAATAAATAAAATGGTTCAAGAAACTTTAGAAATAAACTTAACTTAACACTATGCAGCCCTGATGCTGTATGTATGTATACATGTACAACAAGTATGTAGCAGTACTGTTGGAAGCACTTGTATTGGAATCCCTTATGGAAGGATATCACAATTTACAGACTCATATAAAGTAGTTTTCCCCCTATATACCATTCAGAGAGCCTATCACTGATCTGCAGCTACTATGATCCAATTCACAAAGTGCGGTGAGCTGCCATGCAATGTCTATGGAAAGCTGTGGCAGCCACTCCAAGCTCAGCAAGCTGCAGTTGTTTGATTCTGCGGCGAAGTGTGGCCAAACTTGTGTAAAGTTTAACTTTTGGCTGTGAATTCCGGCCAGAGAGTCCAGAGAGTGTTGACCTATGTCATTTCTTCCCGTCTGAAGAACACATGAACACAATTATTGTGGTAAACGGCACTTTTTTGCTGTTTGGTGTGATTTCGGCATGCATTTCACCCTGTTTTGGAGGATTTTTGGAGAATTACACAGTTTCTGTTGGTCTTGTGTTTGCAGGTTTAGCATTCGCAAAAGCCCCGTAATCCTTTTGTGAATTTGCCTGTCCGTGTATTATCCCTGTTTTATGTTGGGGCTGGTTTTACGTTGCAGGGAGCTTTTGCCTTTTGTGACATTGCCTGTGTCCCTCCATTTCTTGACGGAAACTTTAAAGCTGTGATCTGCGAGTTTTACAATTGGTAACCTGTGTGAGGCCACATATATACCTTTGAGATGCAAGCAGAAAAGCTTTGCATAACATTCTTGTTCTGTCGCAGTTGGAAGTAAAGGTCAGTTTCACTCCAGTGTGCAAAGGTAATTCAAACATAAGCCACTTTACATCCTCAAGCTACACTAAAATATATAATTAGATGTATTTGTGTCATGCCAGCTCTCAAGTACTGCCAGCTCTTGTATCAAAAGCTTATTCCTAACCTTTTGCATGAGAAAATGCAAATTTGTTTGTATTTGGATCATGGATTGGGCTCTGACAAGGAGGGACAGAGAGGAGGGCAAACCTCAGCCTGCTGAAATCACACATCCACAGCTCAGTACCGCCTGTAAGCTGCCGGTTTGCTAGCATATCCCTACTCGTTGCCTGGCTCAGAACTCATGCGTTTGCGAAAGATAAGTCATGGTTTTTGATGATTAGGTTACAAAAAACATCATCATCTTGCATTGCCCTTTTCCATGGTTCTCAATGAGGTGCTCAGCATCCCTCACCCTGCACCTTTATATGCCTTTATGGAATTTCATAACAATTTATACATGGGTATCTGAACACTTTGCCAACCTGCCTTGTGTTTACAAAACCCTTTCATTTAGCCCATAGCTCATTTATAATCTGCATGGATCATTGGTTATTTAACAGATATCAGATAGAAGTGCAGATATCCACTCTACACTTCTCGACCAGGCACTTCTTCCTTTAGCGAGTCGATCAACCTCTCTTGCTGCAAGTGGAAGTGGATAAGCTCTGCCCGGGTTACTGGGTGAGCCAAAAAAGGATCTTTCCTCTCAAAAACGTTTGAATTTGCAAACCAAACTTTTCGATTCACAAACAATACTTTTGCAGACATAACATTTTTAATCACAATAATACATGTTTAACCACAAATATTGTTGATATGCTTTCAAATCAATTTTTTTTTTTTATTTCAGTGTTAAAAGTTTTGCTCTTAATCTATTCTGTTTGATTGCATTATAAAAACACAAAAGTAATCCCATACTGTGGTACCTGGAAGGTCCAGAGGTCACAACTGCCCCCACCCTCAGCACGCAAGCCTGGCTGCCTATCTTTATTCAAAGCTACAACAAACAAGTGAATATCTCGCCAAATAAAACCCTCTGCACTAACTGTGCAAAGGGTACCAGGGCACAGTCTATTTTAAATATTCACCCTGGCTCTGTTGCAAATCCTGCTAAGCATGCAGCCAAACTGAACTGGGAAGGAACTATGTGATAGTGGGGAAAAATAAGTTGTGTCAACTAAAAATACACCCAAATATGTGCCACTCTATATTCCTGTTCTTCAAGAGGGGAGCCAATGAGTTATCAATCAGTCCAAGCATCTGACTGGGGCAACTTAGAGTAGATTAATGGTGCTTTTAAGTTGCCTAATTACAGCTTTCAAGATAATGAAGGTCATTGCTTGTTGTGTAGGAAACAGAGCATGTCATGTGAGTAGAGAGGAGTTAATTTAACTTGAGAAATGCATGAAAGTCTTCCACTTAAGCCCTGTCCAAATAGCTTCCCACTGCTGAACTCAGTGCTGCACCTAAAGAGCTGCAGCGGATCAAGTGGGTAGCACCCCTCCCCCCACCACGTCTTATTATCATCGGGCCCTCAGCCATGACTTCATCTTGAAGACTTGGTCATGCAATTTGCCAATAAATTAAAAACATATTTTGTCGCTTACCTCTAGTGATATCGAGCCTTTCACATTTTAGAGGAATGAAAGAATAAATCAGGGGGATGTTGTCTGTCACAGCTTTAAACTGGATTTATACGCAACGCAATGGGTTAACAGGAGTCCCGCCACACATATGCAACTACAACAAAGGTTTTGATTTGTAGTTCAGTGACAGCAACATTAGACAACATTAGACAGACGTATCATACATGAGCGGCCTAAATCATGTTTTAATTCCCCCAGTAACTGTGTCTACATTGTTTCATCCACTTTGTTATATGACTGAATGGGAGAAAGTCCATCTTTCTTCATTAGTGAATATTAGACTACTGTTGTGTAGTCACTGTGGTAACATCGTTTCATTTGTGGGGCTGCAATGCGCACACAGTTTGCAGTGAAGATGGCTATGCAAGATGTTTGTTATTACTTGTTCATGCTGCTATGACTGAACAATCCCACACTTGTGGGAGCAAACACAAGCAGCCCATGCTGACCAATCACAGTTCTTGCAGCCCTTTTGTGGTATCTCCATAGTATCAAACTGTAGTTACATTACATTTCTGAGGAGTTGCACGTTAGGGCACTTTCACACCTGCCTCGTTTAGTTTGGTTGAATCGAACTGGAGTTGGTTTGCCCCGCTGATGCGGTTCATTTGGGCAGGTGACAACGCGGCAATCGAACTCTGGTGCGCACCAAAAACGGACCAAGAAACCGAAACCTGCTTGAAGAGGTGGTCTCAGTACGCTTTTAATCAAACTCTGGAGCGGTTTGTTTGTGGTGAGAACATGATCCGTACTCGAACCGCACCAACTATACATACTCCCCAAGTCTGAGCTAATGTCTCGCGATGCAGCAGAGCAGCAAACTGTTGTGGGATTTCCCCCTTTCTGGTTTACATATCTCTGCATTTTTCACAAATAGCACCCTGGGCATAACCCCTTAACGCCGAAGTATAAATCCAGCTTTAGCCGTGCTTTGAGCTATATGCTAACATCATCATGCTCGAATGCTAACATGCTGATGTTTAGCATGTATAATGTTTTCCATGTTCACCATCTTAGTTAGCATGCTAACATTTGCTAAATAGCACAAAGTGCAGCTGAGGCTAATGGGAATCTCATTAGTTTTGCAGGTATTTGGCACAAAAGTATATAATGGACAAACCTGACCTAATGATGGTGTTAGGTGGAAAGTTGGAATAGTTGTTGAGATATTTCACTCTGGACCGCAATCGTGCGGCGACCGACTTACCGTCCAGAGCCATGACGCTAGCGTTGCTAACAGTTTAAAATATTCCAGAAACTACTCCAAAGACTTTGCAGTGAGTTGTTTTCATTTGAACTACTTTTTTGCCAAAGAAATATTTCTGGAGAAAAAGAAAACTGATGACAGCCTGTTCTGCTCATTATCGTTTCAGTGATCTTATTACTGCAATAGAAGAAACTAAAAGAAGAAAACATGTAGTACTAAATATGCAAATATAAGCATACAAAGCCTGATGCAACAGAAACTACACTCAAGTATTTAAAAGAATTAAAATAAATAAATGCTTCTGATAGTTTGTTTCAGCCCACCGGGGATGACAGATGGCTATGTTGTACAGCATACAGTAAAACAATTAAACCTGTATTGAAACTTAAATTTTTGTATTTCTGTTCACAATTCTCAGTGTAACAAGCCTAAATAAATCACTTAAGCAGTAAACCTATCTGGTATGTTAAGCTGATTAGGATAAATAGATTGTCTACTAAATGAAATATTGGCCAATAATTATTTGTAGCTATTTCTGGACAGGCTTAGAAGGTAGCAAAAGACATATTACCTGACACCATCATAATACAATTTGCAAATATTAGACAGGTTAATAAGTTACTTTGATTGGATTTCACTATCTAAAAAAGCTGCAGTGTGAATTATTTCCATTGGAGCAGTCTGACTAAAGGCCAAAGTGATGTTTATTGGAGTATAGATAAAGAGATTGGTTATAATAAGTGTGGCTTTCGCTTTGAACACCGGGGCTGCCTCTTTCTTTTGGTCATTTTCTATCTGTAACTCATGCATAATTGCTCTGTTGGCATTTCTGTTGCTCAAGGAACAACAGCTTAATTTACTGCCACAATTATTCTCTGTGATCACGCAGCACTAAGTCACATAAAAGGATTTGGACAATGAAACAGGCCTATATTTATTCACATTTTAAAAGGATGATACTTTTTTTTTTTAAAGGGATCGCTGTTTTTGCCATGCCTAAAAAACAAAATTGCTCATCAAAGAAAACTGATTGAAAAATAGTCCTCTCAAATTTGCAATACATTTGTCATATTTAAAAGAAAATATATTGTCAGAAGGAATAGCTGGCAGAAGCTCTCCACTGTTATGCTTTTGGGAATTGTCCATGGCCTTTCTGTTTTGTATTAGATAGTAATTAACAAGGAGTGAAGACAAAGAAAGGCGAGGGAGGGAAAGAAAAGCAAATCACGGAATTATTTTCATGGCGGTTAGAGCAAATATAGCATCTTTGGTTTAATCAGATGAATTTTACAATACCTCTAAGTCTCATTGTTATGGAGGCACCAGTCTTCCATTAGTAAGCTCTTTAAACATCTGCCAGGAGTCTATATTGTCTCAGCTCGACATATATCCAGGCCACTGTCTCTGACAATTTCCCTTTCTCCTACTATCCATCTCTTTCTCTCGCTATCTCTGTGCATTGTATCTCCTACACAACCCCCTCCCTCCTCTATCTCCAGCTCCACGCCACCCCCTACTCTCCCTCCATCCATCTCCATTCCAGACTCTCCCTCCTTCCTCTCCCATCAAATTAGCTTTAGCTTGGTTGTTCTGACTCCTATCTAATTGCCTGGCGGTTGCTGATAGGAGTGTGAATGGTGGCAACGTGAGAGCTGCCGAAATATTAATTGTGTGTAGGTGTGGACGCTTAGGTGTCTCCTTGTCACATGCTTCCATTCACATTGCAGGACTCTTTTTTCTTCTTTTTTCGTAAACAGTCTGTCCTGTCCTGTGATATCTGAAACACAACAAACTGTATATCCATTTAAAAGGAGCCATTTTGAGTGCCGCTGCCATTTGCATTCACCCACGGCCATAAATGTTGGTTCCAGAAGAGATAAGTGGAGAGGCGTAAAATGTACATGTTGTTCAAAGCAGAGGTAGCATTTATTTCCATATCATCTGACAGCATTAGTTACATCCGCTGAAATCATATGAATGATCCCCTCCTCCTCAAATAGTAGACGTAGCAGGCTGGAGCCTGGCTCAGTGCTCCACTAGTCTGGATTACATTTCCAGGATAATTGCCTGACATCGCGCTGGATGTTCCTCACCTTCCGCTCCTCACCTTCCGCTCCTCACCTCCCGCTCCTTGCCGTTATCAAAATCCCTTCGCTTCGGTAAACTACAACAAACGTCGAGCTAACAAGCTACACGCTGAAAATGGCAACTTTTGTAGAACATTTTGATCATGCAACAAGGCAGGCCTGCTTGGTTCTTTTAGGGAATGATTGTAAAGATTTACAAAGAATATGTTTACGGAATTTCCTCTCTAACTGGGACGTTTTGGAAGTGATTGGTGGGATTGCTGTGGACGAGGTACACACGGAGATATGAGGTTTAACCATGTATCAGCTAATTAAATAGCTCACGTTACTGTATTGTGTGAACAGTTAACTTCATTTAATATTGTATGTGGTGTTTTCTTTTGTGGGGTGCAAATGTTCCACCAAAACAAGTTCCTTCCTGAGACTATTTACCAGAGCCACCGTCGCTGTGTCCGGAGCTTAGCGCCGCCCAAGATGATTGGGTTTGGTTTAAAGAAAAGCAAACAAACCAGAGTGTTTTGTCCTTTCCCAGAATGCATCTGTGGTGGAGCCAGATCTTACACCACAGCGCTGTGGAGAAAGAGCTGCCAATGAGAGACTAGTGCTCAATGGACTGCTAGCAGCAAATGGAGTGAATACCCGAACAACTTTTGGGCAGCAATATATTATAAACAAAAAGCCAAGATGGAGTGATTCTTATCTTAATCTTGCTTACAGTACATGTCTCACAGATAGCGCAGGAAACAGGGAGAGCGTGGCAGGATGTCAGCTGCAGGTCAGCTGAGATTTTGCTTGAGGGAGCAATCCGGCTTATTGCCTGCACACACTCACACTTTTACACGTGTGACTTTGATATCACAACACTAGCTGCTGCCTTGGTACCCACTATTGAGAAAGGATGATGGAGCTGGTGTTGTTGTCTGTGTTTGCACAAATATTCCCAGGGGGATATTGCTTTTGTCCTGCACATGGGGGAGGGGGGGGCTGTTTTCCCCTGCTGCAGTAAGTAAACTAAGTGCTTTGTTTACTGCTCCATCCTATCTCTGCAGCTCTTAACAATGAGAGTTTTAATTGTAGTGACTGTACAAATGAAATACAATTAATTCCATCAGCAGTCAGCAGATGCATATGTGTGTTGTTTTATTTGTTTTTCGATGCAACAGTGTTACAGTCAAGACCATCTAAACCGAAACCAAATCATCACCAAGACCAGAGTGTATCGAGGCCGAGACAAGACCAAGACCAGACCAAACAACTCTCAAACAACAAACTACAGCCCCGAAACACACAGTATATACACAGCTAGCTAATATGTATAGCTAGTATTCGCTTAAAGGACAAATCCGGCGCAAAATAAACCTAGGGGTTAATAACACATGATTACAGAGTTGACCGTTCTCTGGGATATGTTTTCATGCTAATCGAATGTGACCAGTTTTAGCCCAAACCGCTAATTAGCTTATAACGCTAGTCGTCGGGGCACTGGTAAAGTAAAAAGAAATCTCTATTTTATACCACTAACAAGGCTCAAAATAGCACCACACTTCCACGGTAGCATAATGAGGGCCCCTACATGTAAACTGAAGCATTGAGAACTTTGTAAGTGTACAGACAGTTTATTGAAAAGATAGATTATAAAGACGTACCGTTCATGTATAGAGCCATCTTGGGAAAACAGTCACGACCAGTCGAATGACAAACGCTGTGTAACCAGTAACCAGTAACATAGCTCAAGCACGGCGTTCGTCGTTCGACTGGTCGTGAGTGTTTTCCCAAGATGGCGCCTGCCTGTATACGTGAAGGTACTGTCTTTATGAACTATCTTTTTAATAAACTGTCTGGTACAGAGGCAGATTGATAACTTTAGCTAGTTAGCTTCGCTAGTATCACTTACACGTAGTTTACCTTTCTTTATGCTTCCTTACTAAGTGCAGATAAAATTAGTTAGGTTTTTTAGGTAATTGTTAGGTGGTCACAGCTGTGTCGGTTAGCGTTAGGCCTATATTGCAAAAATGACACACTACTGTGTTTTCTTTTAGATGTTTTGCAAATAAACTCTATAAAAAATATAATAAATAGAATGTAATAAATAAAATGTTATTACCGAGTATTTGGCTGACACCTTCCAGACAGCCACAGCTTCTTCTCCTGTCTCCTACATTTACTTTGGGAGTGTGTGTTAAGGGGGGCGGGGAACAGGAGGGGTTAACAGTAACACATTTCAAATTAGAAATGAGTCAAGACGATACACAGGCAATACTCGACACTCTTTAAAACAAGACACTCTTTACCATTCCGCTATCAGGTTTGCCACAAATGCCCTCCTTCAATACACACCCTACATTCATCTGTCAACTGGCCCTCCCTTCACATTCGCTGTAAGATTCACTGGTACACTTTCATTTACAAGACCCTTCTTGGCCGATCACCTCCTTACTTAGTTCACCTGCTGCAGCCAAAGTCTGTCACATACAATACCTCACTTCATCTTCAATTAAGCATTCCAAAAACCAACTCTGCCTCTGGCCTCGCATCTTTTCAATCTGCTGCCACTCGCGACTGGAATGCTCTGCAAAAGAGTCTCAAACTGAACAAACTAATTTCCATTTCATCCTTCAAAACCATCATATCATCCTTGTTCACAGACATATGTAGTTGCTTCTCTACATAATAATTTTTCCAGCTAAATATTTGAATGGTTTCTCCCTCTCATACTCACCCATGGACCTGTGCACTTATCTCGTTATAAGTGTTTATCGTTTTTGTGTAGTATTTCAAATAGTATTTTATGTAATTTCTAAACTGTATGTATTTCTAATGTATTATCTAGCACTTTTCCTAAGTGGCTATGCCACTTGTCACACCGTCATTGTAAATAAGAACCTGTTCTTAATGACTTGCCTGTAAAAATAAAGGTGAAATAAAAAATTAAAAATGTTATCCCTGCAGTTGGGATCTTGACCGGTCTTGAAATTAAATCCTGAGTCCTCTTCATCCGAGTCCCGAGACGAGACTGAGTAAAAATGTGGTCGATTTTGAGACGAGACCGAGACCTTTGAAAAGTGGTCTTGAGACCAAGACCGATTTCGAGTACTATAACACTGTGATGCGGTCTGCTGTATGGAAATTTTGGAACAGTTTTAGGAGGGAAAGGAGAGCTAACGGCTAACTCTTTGAAAAGTCTGAGGTTATTGTTTGTCCGGGGAGTCGGCATGCCTCTGAATGCCTGGCTGAGGCACGGCAGAGATGACAGTCGGGAAGCTAATCCGCTGAAATTATTTGGTCGGCAGTCTCTGAACTTCCACATTATCTTCCTCTGCATACGGCTGATGATTTAAACGCTCCAGCCCACTTTTGACAGGTGAATACAAGCCTGAACCCGCTATTTTAAATAGCTAAACATTATGAACTGACTCCATGTTTTGGCTTCCGGTTTGAATTCCTTGCATACAGAGGGTGCGAGGGACCTTTATTCTGAGATAAGGGAGCTGACAGAGCGAGCAGCCGAAGCCACCGAGTTGAAATATGCTTGCACATTGGTTTTAGAGCAGTGAGTGATGGTGGATGGCGTTATTTGCTGCTGGTTCCTCGTTGGTACACAGACCACAACAGATATCTTCATTTAATGTGTTCCCTCAAGTATGCCGCTGCCACACCTGCTTGGCACCAGAGACGAGTTGTTTATCTAATCAAAGCAATAAATAAACATGTCACAAAAGCAAACAAGAAGGTATAATTACCCACAATACATCACTGCACTCTAAATGTAAGATATAAGATATTTAGTAAGTGCTTTCTCATTGATGGTATAACTCTTGGGTGAAAAGAAAAGGTCCTTTATCTACAGAGTAACAATGTTTTCATTTTTTTAATCTGTCAAAATTGTATGTAAGATTTGAAGAGAGTCCATATAGATATATTTTAAATTTTAATTTTACATCAGCACAGTTATCCCAGAGACGCTTGGTTCCATTTGATGAATGTTCCAGTTTTATATTCATATAAAATATAAAATTCATATTTTATATCCATATCAGCATGCTTTTTTTTCAGCTCCATGTAATTTTGACCTGGAAGGAATTCATTTTTTCCACTGCTGATGCACACAAAAAGTAATCGCTAGCTAATTTTGCTGGTAATATCACCATATTTCCAACTGAGGTGTCCATTCAGGCCGAGCTTTGGTGTTTTTAACCAATCAGCAGTCTCTCATTGCCAGACCTCCGTATCAGCGCTGGAGTATGGTCTGGCTGCATGAGCTAACAGTCTGCTGTAGGGGGCAAAAAACATCTGGGTTGTTTTTTATTTCTGTAAATCAATAAGCCCTGGATGCAGTGATGTTGCTCTTGCAAAATAGTTTGCGGAGATAGAGGAAAGGGAGAACACACTTATCCCAATCACTGCCTTTAAAGTACTGCTGTCTGAGGTCTTGTCCAATCACTGCATGTGTTAACTCTCTTCCATCATTCATGCAGTATTGCACATTCTCACTTTATTGGCTTTTATGCTCCATTGCATAGGGGCACATTCTCACTTTGTCATATTTGTTTAATACTTTTTTAATGCTCTTTTGCACTATTCCATCTGTACAAACTGTATATAGATTCTGTACTACACTCAGTATTTTTACTTGGACTATTGTATTGTACTGCATTACTGCCATACCACTTAGACATCACATTGCATAAACTGTTTAAAGACTCACATAGATTTGTGATACATTGTTACAATAGAAAATATTGATTATAGCAAGTTTAAAGCAGCGTGTGTTAGTTAATCCATTTTCATTCCGTCCCTTCCTCCTGCCCTCACTCTCTCTGCCTGTCCGTAAATGCATTAATTGTCAAATGGAATATGATATTTTCTGGTGTAAGGCTTCAAACCTCCAGTTAAGCTACTTTACTCACTGTACATCTGCCACACTCTAGATAGTCTGGCCTCTGACTGTGATGGGAGCCAGATAACATCATCCTTGGTACACTCAATATTCCCCAAGCCAGTGGGGATGCAAGCATCAAATGGCACATATTCCAGCTTATTATCACTGATGTGGTGGTGGGAGGGTGAACAAAAAGATATCTCTTCCTAGCCAGGCGTTCTGTACATGGAAGCCAGGATTCCCTAGGAAAACGCATCGTTTGGTGTGTATTAGATTTGAATAAGTTGGAGTGCAGGTATTTTTTTCCAACAAACTCTCCAAAAAGAACATGGTATGACCAGGGAGCGATTCCAGGATTTGCTATGGGATGGCACGGGGGGAGGGGGGGGGCGCTAAATAAAACATCACATTCATTATTCATTTCCAATGTTTTCATTAAAAACATTTTTTTTCCCAGTGCTGGTTCCATGGTATCAGAATGTTGGATAGTCGTCATGGAAACAACAACATTAATTGGTCATGGGACAAAGGGCAGAACAGACAGCCAAGTGACAGCACTCTGATCCAATGGAAATCACAATCATATTTTAGCCTTCTTTCTAGCCCTGCTCCTTTGTATAAGTCCTGGATATGTTGGTACACTGCAAGATGTCATTACAGCAGACACGAATGAGCTCACACAACAAAGTGAAAGATGGCAGACCTTTATAAGCCCCAGACATCACGGTCTTTGTGTATCAAGCAAAGCTGTTGTTGCCTGAATAAGACAGCACCTCATGCCGTCTGCTTGGCAGCTGCTGTGCTCTTCTTCTTCTGCTCCTCCTCCCTTTATCCAGACTTGAAGCAAAGTAGGCCGAGGCCTTGGGAAGTCCCTCAAGTTACTCATCTCAGCAGTAGACACCAGCCTCTCTCTTTCCCGAAATAAGTCAAGTTTTTAGCGTTTTGTTCTCTGTAACGTGCTGTGCATGTGAAAAACGTACGCAGGTTTTTGTTTTTGTTTTTTGGCAGAGGCACTACCTACCGCTGAGCTAAATTATGAATCACTTGCTGATGTTTGGAAATATATTATGAAAACGCTGAACCCCCTCCACAATACTTTTTGGGAGTGTTTGTGTGTAATGTTCAACTGCTGGTATACTCAATTTGTAAATGATCTTTGTTTACACTCTCAGTGTTTGTATTAACATTCAATTTTGCATTAATGAATATGAATGTGGTCATCCAAGTGTTGCTTAACTCGCACAGTCTTTTCATTAGCGGTTGCGCTGCCACAGAGCGATGAGAAAAGCCTGCTATCCGCACTGTGGAAATGGAGCTTTTAATACACATTGCACACTTCATCAGTGGATTTTGTACACTTTCTATTTTAATGCGCAATATTGAACTAATCAGAACAGAACAAGTATGGAAGGTCTAGGACAAAATGGAATCCGGAAATTAAAAGAAAGAAACATGCATCCCATGTATTCCTGCATTTGTTCAGTTGTTTCAGATATGGGCTAATATGTTTAAGGTTATTAGTTTAAAGAATCTATTAGCAATCCTCATATAACTATTCTTATGCAACAGCACTATGCATTTCAGTGAAACATTCAATAGGCTATAAGGTGGCTTCACCGTCTACATAGGCCGGTCAGGTTTCATTCCAATCTACCGGTATTAAGGAGTATTTATACATTCGAATCGTCATCAGAATTCCGCCGGAAATTCTGCCTGATGTCTTTTATTTTCGGCCGGATGTCCATCCCCTTCCTCTTTCTTTGTGTTAGACTTAGACTTAGAAAACTTGTCTACAAGTACTACAATTTGTTGTACAGTACAGGCATGTTGACACATAATCCACAACACAAACATTGAACCAGACATCTAGAGGACTATTTATCTAACACATAACATACACACATCAATACATAGAATACAGTAAAAAGAGTATACTGCACAATGTCATAAATAAATAAAACTACTGCACATTACTTCACATATATTCCTTCAGTCATACCCCTCCCTACATCTTATTTAATTGGGTTATTGCCATAGGAATGAATGAGTTTTTTGCTCGGTTGGTTCTGACATTAGGATTTCTATATCTACGACCAGAAGGGAGCGGCTTGAACTCCACTGAAAGTGGATGGGTTGTATCCATGCAAACCTTGTCTGCCTTCTGTACCAATCTGGTCAGATATAGTTGGTACAGGTCTACCTGTTGCCTACCAATGATTTTTCCACAGGTTTTAACAATCTTCCCCAATTTGTTCCTATGGGTAATTTTTGAATGTCCATACCAGCATACAATACAGTAGGAGAGAATACTCTCGATGAAGGACTTGAAGGAAAAAAAGAGTCAAAATTTTGTTGTCAACATTAAAATAATTAGGTTTCCTAAGAAAAGCGTTGTTGGCCCTTTTTAAAAACGGCATCAGCACAGGATAATTTGTGGTCAATGTTAAGACCGAGATATTTGTACTCTGTCACCAGCTCTAGCTCCTCTCCTCTTATTGGAGTCGGAGTGGGTGAGGGAGCCCCACGTCTAAAATCAAAGACCAGCTCTTTGGTCTTGGACGTATTCAAATGCAACTGGGAGGCTTCACACTAGTCAGCAAATTCATGCAACACTGGACCATGTTATATATATATATATATATATATATATATATACTGCGACAACATGTTGGCGTTCTAAACTCTGGTGGATTTGTGAGGACTATGGTTAACTGCTCCTCAGATCTCTGCAGGGTAAATCCAGACAGCTAGCTAGACTATCTGTCCAATCTGAGTTTTCTGTTGAACGACTAAAACAACTTTAGAACGTACATGTTCAACCAAAACAAGTTCCTTCCCAAAGGCTATTATGCAGAGGCATGATTGTGATTGGTTTAAAGAAATGCCAATAAACCAGAGCAAGTTTTTAACGTCCAAGATTAATCTCTCCTTGTGGGGGGGGGGGGTGTAACGGAATTGTAATTGTCTATACAAAAAGAAGAATCAAAATATAAATCACATATTAAAAGCCTGTTAAATAGGTTATTATGCTGCTGCTAAGATGACAGCACATGGTTACCAGTTGTCATAGAAACACAACACGCTTTTCATTAGAATCAGTGTTAAGCAGTGATGGAAAGATTTGACACTGAGCCAAACGAAATGCTGAAACCTCTGGACGCAGACTGAGACGACGGAACCTGAGCCGACTAAAAGACTTGAAATCAGACTGTAGGGTGAACGCTACCTGGCTGCAGGTTTATCGAGGACAGGGGTGGCTAACTGTCCCACAGCTGCAGAGGAAATATGTCAAATTGTGATAATGATGAAGTAAGCTCAAGAGACATCTTCAGAAAAAACACTCTTTAGTCAGCAAAGACGCTGAATACTTAATATGACGTTTGTGTGATTTTTGTTACTTTCTTTTTTGTCCTTGAAAACCTATAAAGTAATTTTACTTTGAAATGTAATGACAGAAACACATGTAACCAATAAGCATACTTAATGTTTATGTATTGTTTAAGTTTATAGTCAAATCTGCATAGCAACATAGTCTAAAACATTGGACATATTTTCTTTTTTTTCTGAGTGATTGAGAATAGCCCTATATTATTGATTATGTGAAATCCAAAGGACTATGAGGGTGTTGTAAATGTTTTGGGAACCATTGCTTTAGCAGCAGCTTTCAGATGCAACAATAACCAGCTGAAAAACCTTTCACATACACTTAATATTCTGACAGACATGTGAGAAATGTACAGCAATCTACACAGACAGTGCAAAATAGTTAAACATGAATAAATAGTAAAAATATTTTAATATTAGAAGAGGAAGAAGTTGCAAAAACAGTGTCATCTTTCTCAGCACAAAGACACTGTCATCTATATATATTGTTAACATGAGTGTTGGTTGATCGGATTTTATCCAGCTGTTGCAGGTGTGTGGAGTGAGATGGATGTGGGAATTGATTCATGAAGCAGATGCAGAGTAGTCTTGCTTTGCCAGACCTTCCTCCACAGCGCTGCGGAGGAAGGTCTGTCTAGTCCACACAGCATTCTGGGATGGGAGAAAAACGTGCTCTGGTTTATTGGCATTTCTTGAAACCAATCACAATCGTCTTGGGCGACATTAAGCACCGGACGGAGCCACGGTGCCTCTGCAAAACATCCTCAAGAAGGAACTTGTTTTGGTGGAACTTGTGTACGTTCTAAAGTTGTTTCGGTCGTGCAACAGAAAACTCAGATTGGACAGATAGTCTAGCTAGCTGTCTGGATTTACCCTGCAGAGATCTGAGGAGCAGTTAACCATAGTCCTCAGAAATCCACCAGAGGTTAGAACGCCAACACAAAGAAAGAGGAAGGAGACGGATATCCGGGCGAAAAGAGCGTGTGGCCGAATTTCCGGTAGCACCTGAGCAATCCTGGAAGTGGAACGTCGTTGATATAGACTAGAGGCGGAGAGACTCACGTGGACATTTCTACAAGGGGAACACTACTGAAGACAAAGACATTGAAAAACTATTCTTGTTTTCCCACAGAATTTTTGTAAATACATCTTTTAAAACCTGAACTACAAAAAGGAAGAGCAGGGCTGGCCCTGCGAGGACGCCGATGGAGGACGCAGAAAAGAGAAGCAGGAAAGACATACGCACACTCATCCAGACACGCATAGTGTCACTCTCACGTTAAATGCAACACACAGGGAAAAGTAGACGGGGGGGTTAATGTTATGAGCTAGGTTAGCCTTTAGTAGCTGTGTGTCTTTGTTATATCTACCAAGGTTAGCTTGAGCTTGTAACACAATATATAATGTGTTGTTTCCTTGGAGACTGGGACTGAAATTAAATTGTTCATACGTATTTTCAGTCAGATTTGGATCTTTTTGCCATACCGCCTCTCAATACAGACAAAGAATGCTGCAGCCTTGAGTGCTTAGAAAACAGTGACAAACAGAACAATCTTTTCCTGAAACGTAATGGGCTGGGTACACTTACACTGTGTGTGCACTGTGACATCTTACAACTGTTGTAGGTAATGGAAAAATAATTTGTTCAATTAGAGATAAAAAAGGAGAAAGACCTATGTATATTTATCTGTCATTAAAAAGTGCATCTCTATTTTCTCTCACAGAGCTGTACTTACGGTACAAACTAATAACTTTTTTTCTAACCTGGGTTTGCTACTACTTTGCAACTGGTTTGTCGCCGTTATTTCCCCTTATGGCAGCACTGGAACCTATTTAAACCAACCTCCCCGGGGTGCTGGGGCTTCATCAGCACCTCACCTGAGGACACCAGGCCATATTGGCTGTACAGTAAATCGACAGCCGACTGGGAGCAGATGCTCAGCCATCCCCCATGATAACACTTGCTAACACCCAGACGAGAACAACCACCCAGTCCCTAAAACCAAACTATTTTTAGCCGTTTCCCCCACAGTGAAAAGCAAAATGCTAATCTTCACCCAGCATCTCTTTGAAGTATAAGAGGATACTTGAGGTGGATTATTTGTGGCCACATAGCTGTAGTCTTAAATCCTGTTAAGTAAAGAAGCCCAAACTATAATGTTGGAGGGCTAGAAAATAAAAATGAGTGTGTCAGTGGCATGTCACCCTGGTGAACGTATGACAGTTAACTGAGGAAGATAATCAGGTCGGCGCCTTTCTCTCTCTCTGCCTGTCTGTGTCTCTGCTAATAACAAGAGAGGAAAACATGAGCGGTCGTTATTTGATGTCCACGACTTGTTAATGATATGCTCGGCCTTTACTGCAGTGACACAGCATTCAGCACCGCCGACTGATATGGTAATGCATTATATGTTTATGCTCACATACATATTTTGGTTTCAAAGGGGCAACAACAAATGCATGAGACGAGCACATTTGGAAAATAGGTCAGTGCTGCTAAATGTTGATAGTGCTACTTTGCCCCCCAGTGGCACACAGACTCAATGCAGACAAGGAGCATTTCATTATCATAACCTTCAGGCTGTTGACTTTTCTTCTGCAGAGTAGCAGGGATATAGATAGGCTGCATATATGCTCTTTTAAAATATGTGGGTTTAATTTTCTACAAGCATTCCAATGACATGCTAAAAGATATGCCCTGCATCTGTGTTTGACTACAGTCTTGTAGTTGTTATCGTAGGCTGAAGGATAATCCTTCTTTTTTTTCCCTCCATCTCACATCTTGCATTTTTTTTCTCCAGTGAATCATTTCCAAGCTGCTGTGATGGATGACTCATACGTTAAATTCACTTGCCATCACCTCTCAGAAGCTGCAGTGAAACCAACAGTGTTTTCATTAACTGTTTAACAAATATATGTGTATATATATATATATATATATATATATATATCTCAATCACATCCTTACAGCATACCAGGCTATGTTATAAGCCAAACCAAACTGGTTTCTGTCCGAAATTATGATATGATTGATTATTTACCTCACAGATTTAAAAATCAGGCCTGGATGTATAAATAGCAATCACATCCTGGAATGCAGAAGAGTCAATTATCCACTCACTCAGCCTTTCCCTGACAATAGGAACTGATTGGTTATATCTGTTTGTAAATGAAATGGCTTGATATTTGAAATCCTGCCGGACACAGTCTATCTGAACATTTGGATGGTTAACTACACTCTGAAGCCTGGCTAAAAAGGACAATGCAGTCTAGAGAACGATCGGCTGCATGGGCCGGTCACACGACAGTTAAGTTTAGCTGTCTTTACAGTTACATTTAGCTGAAAAGGTTACTGGGAGCCAGGTACAGGGCACCGTGAGGTGGCGGCCGTTAAAGTTAAATTTAGTCGACAAAGGGTGAGCGTCATGCAGCGACAACAGTTACATTTAGGCACCAAAATAACTAGTTAAGATTAGAAAAAAGATTAGTAGTACCACCGGGCGCGACCACCTGTTTCCTGGGTAAAGGTTTTTTGCTTTCAATGGGATACAAACTCTGCCCCCCAGCTTGAAAACGTTCAAAAGTAGTTTTAGTTGTGCGACAGAAAACTCAGATTGGACAGATAGTCTAGCTAGCTGTCTGGATTTACCTTGCAGAGATCTGCGGAGCAGTTAACCATAGTCCTCACAAATCCACCAGAGTTTAAAATTACAACACAGAAAGAAAGAGGAAGGTAACGGACATCCGGCCGAAAATTAGGGCAACACAATCTCACTCCCATCTCATAAAATACGGATGCTTGGTCAGGTGTCTTTGTCGTTGTTATTGACGCTAAAAGTCTCTTTTAGCATCATAATGTGCTTTATCTAAACGCGCTTGGTCGGGACTATTGGCGTCCCTTTTGACGCAGTTATGTTAAGGAAAAGGTCGTGGGTGGGCTTACGTTTCTGTGACACACAGGAAGAACGAGGCGGTTGGGTTTAGGAAAAGAAGAAAGCGACTTTAGGAAACATGACATGCGGGACACGAACCCTGGTCTCCTGGGTGAAAGTCCTGTGTTCAACCAACCTCCCTATGCTGAATTTCGGCCTTATATACTACTCGCTACCGTAGTCACTCTTAGTGTTACGTCATCTTCAAACCCCGTGTAGCTGCTGCTCTCCCCGGTACATTATACAAACACGCTGAAGGGCACTTTTTCCGTTGCTTCAGACGCTGACAGCCACTGTCCAAACGTCTGTATTTTATGAGTTCGGAGTGATAACGGGTTGATTAGGGACATTCAGCAGAATTTTCGGCAGCACCTGAAGAATCCCGGAAAAGTAACATCGTTGATATAGACGGTTGCTGACAGCAATAAATACGTGGAATACAGTACAATGACAATTACAGTGCTTTTTACAATTTCTTTTCGTAGCGATATGTACGAATGGTTCATGAGAACTGCATAGGTACACACCCGATAATCTCATTTAATAGCCCTGTTATTCGCCTACATCTGTGATTCTCATTTGATTTTATTGTTTATTGGTAGTGTGATCTTTTGATTGTTTTATCATTAATGTTTTTACCTATTGTAATTTTTGGTATTGTTTTATGATCATATTGTTCACACGTACTTTAATTTTGGGATTGTTTTTATTTCTTTTTATTTGCACTGTAATCAGGGCGTCATTTTAAAAGAGAGCTTGCTCTCAATGGCCCTCCGTGAATAAATAAAGGTTCTAATGATGAACTATGCTTAGCACTGTTTGTACTGTCACCCAATACTATCATCATATTCCCGCCCCACTCTCCAAATGTCTTCATCATGAGGTGCACGAAAAGAAGTTACCTCAGAGATCTGCAGAGCACTGTATTCATTTGATGAATATATGAATGCAGAATCATCGCAAGGATCTTGCTGTGTTCAAACACGCAGTAATGTATTATGGAAATCAGCAGCCGCGCTCATTGATATTTTGTGACAAGCAACGTTGCCTGGGTGCTGGTATAAAGCTCCGCTGATTCGGCTGTATCTGGTCCCCTATTGTACTGACTGTCACACTGATCCTCTTTGTGATCTAGAAGAGGAAGGAGACAAGTTGCAGGCCAGAACATGCACACATACACAAATGCAATCTGTCCATGTCATTACTTCCTCACACAGTCTTTTCTCTCTTGTGCATTTATCTTTCCACACAGGCTCACAAAATACAAAGTCAAAAGCAGCATGGGACTCATTGTCATGTCGGGTCACACACACAGCCTGGAGCTACAACACAAAGCTTTACAGTGTTAGCAGTGGCATCTGTACTGTATGGGCAGCTGTACCAGGGCCATGATATAATGTGAGCATTGGCTTCATACACACACTCAAGGCTAATTTATTAAATGAGTGTTCTTAAATTTTTTTAACCCAGGTAAGGACTGAGCAGGACGTTTAACAGTGGAAAAACAATGTAATATTGACACTGTTTCTAAATGAACTCAAACTTATTTTTGGTATGTCTCCACTGGCATTTCTTGTTACTTATCGGCTAGTCTATATCCACGACGTTCCACTTCTGGGATTGCTCCAATGCCGCCGGAAATTCTGCCAGATGTCCCTCTTTCCGGCCGGATGTCTACTTTTTTTCTTGTTAGAAGTATAATTGTTATTATCGTTTCCAGCAAAGTCTCAGCACAATAGCTATAGTCTTTGTGCTTTATGATGGTGAAGAGCTGGGCTGTACACCCACTTTAGACCAGGTTGCTTCTTGCTGGCACATCATTTACCAGCGCCTTAAAAGTACCAACCTGGGACCAATAACAGCAGCTGGAAATGACACCTGGGAATGAGTGTCCCTCTTTCTAATTTGCAGCAACAGCCATCCAATACATTGACCGCCTGTCAGCGTAAGCTATTCAGTGGCCATGTTTGCACTTGATGCGCTGAGGCAAGGAAAGCTAGCTCGGAGGTGAAATGATTTTGAGTGGTTAGGCATGCTGGTAGTTTTCTCCTTCCAGCTTGGAAAGTCTTCCTTTATTTCTTGTAGTGAACTCTGTGAGACTTGTACAAGGCCCCATGTGCATTTTTCACAGACTGCCATGCATGTAAAGTGGAAAGTATTTTCATTAAGTGAATTCCAATTGTGTTATTCCTAAATAGCTTTTGCTGAAGGCTTAGAAAACCTAATCCTGCATCTCAATAAGGGTGGTTACACCTATCTTAAAATAATTCCATTCAAAGAAGTAATCACTCATAACACATTTATTTAATCATTTAATTTGGCTTTTCACTGTTCCACAGACTAAACTAAGCTGTAAGCCTCGCATACTCGCCTGTTTTCATAAGAGTATTACAGTCCTTACTGCAGACATAAATAAAAATGTAAAAATTCTACCTCAACATGACTGAGCGCCTCATTAGAGGCAGGAGAAAAGGAATCTGGGTCATCCTGATCATAATATCTCACAGCTGGCAAGTCGTACTCCCATTCAAGTATTGACAGTCTGGGAGGTTTGCAAAGAGAAAAAAGCCATTACTATGCAATTACTAAAACTAGTGCAGCCTATTGGAACGGATTAGGGAGTTTATTCGACAAAATAAATATTTCTTGGCATTTATCATTTCATCTGGGGGCCCAAATTGTAAGCAGCGGCTGGGATAATCTTGTTTTGCTGAATCGCAGCGGCACTACAAACAAGCGGGGGATTAGTAATCTCTGTTGGAGATTTTTGTTTTTGTTTTTTTTCCCAGAGAAGAGAGATAGTGGCTGGCACCTGGGGCAAAGGCTTGATTTCTGAACAGTAAACATTGATGTTTTCCTCGCTGGAAGAGCCATAGTCTGTCTGGACAATATTTCATACCAATAATAGCATTTTCAGGGCGCTTGAGTAAATGGAGTTGGATACTGCAGGTGACAGCGTGAGGTGACCTTATCAAACTGTGATAAACTGGAAATGGGAAACTGAAATCAAAATACCATCACGGAGAGAGGGAGGAGGGGTTCATCTGCTGTTCTTTTCGGGGGTGAGTAAGATGGGGGAAAAAAAATAAATGAAATGCCTTGTTCGAAAGAAGATTGTATGACATGGTCTTTGCCAACTTGACAGTGCAGGCAGCATGATTCAGCTGTGTTCATTCTCCAGAGATGGCCAAACATCTCAGATGATTCTCACTGAAGTCGTTCTTCAGCTGCAATCACTCAGGCTCAGCTAATCAAGCGGTAGTTACGCCTTCTGAGCAGTGGAGTTGTTTTAGGGAAGGGGGGGGTCATTATTATTCAGAGAAGTAACAAACCACAATTTGGACCTAATTAAATGTTAATGGCACCTGATCACTCGCATACACAAACATGCAATAGCACACCTGCATATATATGCACACGCATGCACACACACACACACACACACACACACACACACAGACACACACACACACACACACAAATTAGCACAACATGGTATGTATCTTTATGAGACCCAAGGCATGAATATAAAGTCATTCTGTCCAAGTCTCTGGGCAACAACTAAGGTCAGGACAAATTAAGAGTCTCTGCAGGAGTGAGTGAGAGAATTGGAAATTAGCAAGATGAATATCAACAGAGACAGACTGACTCAGAATAAGATGGAGAGAGCACGCACACACACGATATGGACTCATTTACATGAATAGTTTAGGAGTGCTTTTGAAATGCCTATCAGAGAGTTTATCTTACATACCCTTTAGTGATGAAGACACAGAAAAAGGTCTTACCTACAAAGAAAGACAGAGAAAGTGCAATTAGTCAAGAGGAATGGCAAATTGAGTGCATGTTGTGCTTGCAAACAGACGTGAACGCCTCTGTGACTGCTTTCTAAAACTAAAAAAGGATATAAGGCAGTTGCAGCTCCGTCAAGTGTAGTGATGTAAATCCCTGTCTGAGACAGTGCTATGCTGATTGATGGAGCGTCATGCCATACTGAGTCACAGCACACACAACTGGTGCAGGCATGTCTCTAATCAACATCACATTTGCTTCATTTGGATTCAGACACTTGGCTCAATTCATTCTGTGTTTGAATGTCTAATATGTTTTGTTCATTTTAATAATGTCTCAAGGACAGAACAAAGGCCAGTTCAACATTAGATGTCACTCAGTATTTGCCTGCAGCCTGTACGTTTTGACCAGTTACAACATACTTTCCCAGCAGATGTCAGTGTTACTCAAGCTATTTAAAAAGCCCTGCTGACTGTATGTGCAGCTGAACAAAGAAAGCAACTTGGACTCAGCTGGCAAAATACATTTCCATTGCAAGAATACCTTCACGTTGCAGACACATTTGCTCACAAGTCAAAATGCTAAGTATGTACACAGGTGCTTGATGAGCAAACACTGTAAAGATGCGAGAGAGCGATAAGAAGGAGGAACAAGCAGCAGGACTGCAGCGCCTGGAGCACGCTCCAGATTCCTATCTGTTCAAAGCAGGGTAAGCCAATTATATGAGGTGTGATATAATTATTTCAGTGTTTGTTTTCTTGTTTGTGTGTGGTTCGTCTGTATTTTATTTGACTCTTTTCAAGAATATAATTGTGATTAAATGCTATCCATAATCCACACAGTCATCCATTATGAAGGGGGGTTGTAATTGGATGAAAGATGAAAGAAAAAATGTCAGCATGGAAATCAAAAGCCACAATGCTTTCCTGTTAGCAGTCATCATGTTGTTCAAATACCATGTACAATATTGTGCTTTTGACAAGAGGAAAGGCTTGGAAGGGATTGACAGGATAATGAGTATGGGAGAAGAAGAGCAAAGCTGTTTTGTAGTCATTCTCAAAAACACCAAAACGCAATATTGCCATTTTATGAATACAAACATTATATTATTTTAAGGGTATTTAGTTCATACAGCGCATAGTGTATTTAGTATCATACAATGCATTCTTATGAAGGGGTTCGTATGATATCGTACAAAAACTTATGCACGACGCATTCGTATGATATCCTACAAAATCATGCCAATCAACGACATGACAGTTCAGTTTAGCGGTCTTTACAGTTACATTTAGCCGAGAAAAAGTGACTGTGAGCCAGGTACAGCGCACCGTGAGTTTACAAACGCTTCAGCTTCATCTGAGTTTAGCCGACAGAAGGTGACCGTCCTGTGACAACAGTTAAGTTTAGACACCAAAATTTTGATTGTGGTTTAGGTTAAAACACCGGGCCTCTTAAGTAGTACTCCCGGGACACAAACGCCCAGGGGGTGTTTTCCCCTTAACTTCTTTTGGGGACATGAACTTTGTTTCCCCACTTAAAAGCCCTGTGACCTCCTCCCTGCGCAATCCTCCGCACTCTTACACAGCTTTGTAGCCTGGTTGACACCAGACCCTTCTCAGTTGTAACTGAGAGTGGGTCTGGGGAAGCTTCATTCATAGCCCATTTCCAAAGGGGCGTCACCAACGCACACCGCTCAAATGCCTCTGGGCGCAACTGGATAGTCCTTCAACCAATCAGACCAACGATCTGGGTGACGTAGCAGTGACAGCAGCATCAACGGGTTGCTGCGCTTCGGTGGCCGCCATGTTGAATGTAAACAAAAAGCTGCTCGCCGTCGCTGCGCTATCGTCATTGTGTAAAGCCCGCCTCAACGGTTGTGATTGGTGCCTTGATTTGGAAAAAATTGGAAATGGGCTTAAATGGGCTCTTGGCCAGACGGACTTACAGAGCAAATCTCAAATTTGCCGGAAGTTCGTCAGGGTTTTCCAAGGCTAACAGCTCCAGTCAACGTGGGGCATAAATGTGGAATACATATGCATTACAATGCATTACTTTTTGTAATTTGTACATAACAACAGCCTTTTTCATAATCCTGGTTAATAAATGAAATTATGTCCTAATGTTCAAATACATCTTGATGCAGTTTAAAGGACCAAAGCAAAAGACAGTCAGTGCAGAGAGGACATGATGAGGACGTGCAGAGCATACAGCTTACAGCAGAAATGACACTGACAGTGATAAATGGTTAAGATAAGAAAAGAGGAACGGCCACACCAACACTATGTCTACTAAGACAACAACTGGAATTATAGGAAGGTTCCGTATGAGGTATATTATTGCAGGAATCATTCATCATAGTTATTCAAATTAGAATTGAGCTAAAAAAGAGGATTTCATTTGTATGAACTCATGTCTGTAATGAGGTCCACAAGGGCAGAAGAGCGTTGCAACTCATTCCACTTGCCCGCGGCAGCAAACCAGGCGACTGTTTCCCTTCTGAACCACATGACGGGTTGTTTTGATGTATTTAGCATAAGGGTCAGTGCAGATAAAGGCATCTGCAAACTGTGGCAGCTGTCCTGAAGAGATTCCAGGGGGACTCTAATTGACTTACTGGATCACTCTGTTGTCACAAATGGATGGATGATGTTGCAACAGCACAGACAAGGATACTGATGTAAAGGTTTACGTTTTAAGGTGCAGAGCTGTGGGTATTACAGCAGATGTTTGGTTTTACTCCAACATAACTTCACCTAATCAACTGAGCCATGCTCACTTTAAACAAGTGACAACAACTGAAAATCTCGCTTGATGGTGTTTTAAGCCCCCACCGTCAACTTCAAGGCAGCGCTGCAACCATTGACTTCAAGGCACCTAACCCTAACCATAACCATAACCGTAACCCTTGCCTAACCCTAGTGCCTTCCATGCAACGTTGCCTGGAAGACGACATTGGGGGCTTAAAACACCAAACACTGATCGCTGATTGATAAAATAGGTTTAGAGGGTCTATAAGCTTTAAACTACAGTTGGCTAGAACATACCTGTGGACTGACTGTATGTCTCTATGTCATTTTTAATGTTATCTTGTAGCTAGGGATTTGAATGATTAAACTGTCAAAGGTTAATACTATCAGTTAAACCGTTAAAAACATATTATTAAAACACAAATAAAAAGGTAAATCTTTTTTTTTTTGCATAAAAAAGAAAAACAGGTTACATAATATATTTCTTACTTGCTAGTTAACTTGCAAATACTAATTTTGCACTAGCAAGTTGTGTTGAAGCTCTTTTTTTTTTTTTTGCTAGGTTCCTGGATCTCTGCTAGACAGCGCTCACAGCGGAGAGCTACGGGACAAAGTGCCACAGTATCGATGAGGACTGGCGGGTTAAATTGGTTGTCCTACACAGAGTATGCCAGGCAGACACACAGCTAACAACCTAGCTTGTGGATGCAGTGGAGACGGGCTCGGACAGCTGGGGACTGGTCTCTCTCGTGCAAGCGGTTCCAGGAAAGTGGCTGCAGTGTCCACGACAACGCACAGAACATTGTGGCTGTGCGACCAGTACAAGTACAGCTGTCCGAGGAGGCAGAGTGCGGAAGGTTTGTCCGTGCACCCTGGATGGGTGAACTGGGACTCCATTGCATGCTTGGCGGTTAATGATCGGTTAATGGTCGGCTATTGTCAGAAGAAAATACTCTAAATTAGCATCCCTACTTGTAGCCAAAAAGCTGTAACCAGCTGTTGTAGAATAACAACATGCAATAGCTTCCTATGGGATGCTGCTAGCTTTTAAACAGGATGCTGAACACAGAAAGGAGATTACTTCTGTCTCTGGACTTACAACTGCAGACAAAGCGATGCCTGACATATTATTTTTGGACCAATCGTTGTCTGGCATCCTCCTTGTGAAATTATATAGCATTTACTGTTGAAAGAATATGTTAGCTCATATATCTCAGCCAAATGGATAACAGCATCAAAATTCTACGATAAGACGATGAAGAAATTTGAGATGTGCCATGTTTAAATACTGGGAGGAAACTAATTAAAGGTATAGTAAGTGATGTTAATCCATTACACTTTTGTCAAAATCAGTGAATATCTCCTCACGGTCACATAGCTTTCTATTTTCTGTGTGCGTAAAAAAAAATCTGGTGTTAATACAGATGGAAATGGAAAACATGAGTGCACGAGCCACAAAACACTGTTCCAGCTAATCAGCAACAGGCAGCGACAGTTGATGGTTGAGGCGGGCCTGGGGGAGGCATCATTTGAATGTGCCAGCCAGTAGTTCTCTGTCCGTGAATCTCTGAATCACTTACTGCACCTTTAACTTCATAGTTTACTGTAAATAACTATATTCCATTTTTACAGTGGTTGCCATTGCATGGTGGTGCTAATGGGCGTGACCCAATAATTTTACTTCATTATTACCCCCCAAAATACTTTTTCCTGGTGGAGCAATTTGTTTCTTACTAATGAAGTGCAACATTTTCCAACAACCTTTGAGATCTGCTTGCTCCCATGTTGTGGGATTCTTGAAGAATCCATCCTTCCTCTTGCCTTCAGTGTGTGTGCACATAGTCTACAGAATCGACACAGAGTGGTGCTGACTGCTGGTTTAGATGGCAGGCTTTTTATACTTTTGGAACCAGCCAGAGTGTGTCCTGCTCCAGGGCAGGTGAGCTGCAACTTATGTTATCACGCAGTGAGTGAGCATGAAATCATCTTGTTATCCAGCTAATGCCACTTTTTAATGCAGAGCCTGGTTGCTGCATTGAAAGGCACAACCAAAATAACATCTGTCTTAGTAAGCAACTAGTAAGCTATACATGTGACAATCACTAGTCATTTCTACATAGTTCCCTCCCTGTGCTTGTGCCATGTCCTAAAAGTGTTCAACTGCCTTCTTCTATTTGATACCTTCCTGTTGTGCACATGAGCTCTTAGTACATGCAGGATGGGGGGAGGAATGTGTTCACCAACAGTGTTGGGCAAGTTACTTTTAAAAAGTAATTAGTTACAGTTACTAGTTACTTCTTCCAAAAAGTAACTAAATGAGTTATTCAGTTACAAATTATGAAAGTAACTAGTTACTTCAGAAAGTAACTATTGTGTTACTTTCAAGTACATTTTGAAATGCTCAAATGTGACCCCACCTCCACCCCTCTTTAACGGACCTTAAAATACATGTGCATGTTCAATTATTTATGGACACTTAATACAATACATTATTAACAGAAACAATGTACACAAATCTAAACTGGTTGCTGTGGGACAAAGTGAGACTAACCTCCAATCAAATGCCATGTATGTAGATATTATGTTTATATAGTGGATCGATACAAATAACACAACACCTCAACAGGCCACAACTGGGCTAAATTAAATTATGCTTGTTAAGCACTAAACCAAAAATAAATAACAAATATATACACTCTTTGTAGTGCAAATACAGTTTTTTACAATCACTTTGCTACTAATTTCAGAACCTTGACGTCATTTTTCAAAACTCACAACGAATGATCAAAATTAACATATTTCAAAACTCTAACACTTTTTTCAATTGCTTGGATACAATACACATAAACCAAAGATCATTTGTTCATTTAACAAAGATCAGCTGTTCAATATGACACAACTTAACATCAAAGTAGTACTACTTCAAAAAGCAATTCACACATTACATTTCAGATGATTGTCTATTCATTTCATTACAATCATCTAACTATCAATCAAAACAATTACTCAAAATGATAAGTACCTGTTGCATTACTCTCAATGCATAGTTGTATGGAAACAGACACACAATATTCCATGTTTAGATCATGAAAGTTTCAAGATAACGAGATTCACGTCACCAATTAGTGTGAAACATGAACCAATTAGACTACATTATCTATGGATGTAATATTTCATCATCATTCTTTACTGTAATGTACTACTGTTTACCAGACACTGTTTCTATAGTACCATGTACCACCTTTTCAGACTATTTACAGTGTACACAGTACTGCACTGTGAACACCATAGCGATACGTAACATGGAGCCGTAGGGGTGAGCCAGGTCACAATAGAGGTCAAGCAGTGGTGGGAGGAAGACAAGGAAGACGAGGAAGACATGTTGGTCAAAGGAATGGTAGGGGACAAGCACCCCTTCTGAGAGGTGGTCGTGGGCCTCTTTTGAGAGTTGTGGGGGAACGTGGTGGAGGAGAAGGCCACGGACCAAGACAGCGGCAGCAACAGCAAAGAGTGTCCAATGCAATCTGTTGTAGACCATGTCATAAATCATGGAATGACAATGACTGAGGCGGCTACTATGAGTCAACCAAACCTCAGAAGATCAACCGTGGCCTCTATAATCAGAACTTCCCGCAAAGAGAATCGGTAAGTCTTCAGCATGCGCTAAACATTACAGTATGCTACTCTCAATTGTCAAATGACTGTATACCAATGTGTATCACAGAGGAGGTAATGTGACTATGTTGTTCTTACTGTAATTTTCTCTGTAGAATTGAGATTAGGCCAAATAGGGGAGGCAGAGGCAAAATTCTGACTGACCAACAAGAGCAGGCTGTGGTCGATTTGGTTCGGGCCAGAAATGATATTCGCCTTACAGAAATTCGCCAGCATATCTTGGACAATGAAGACATGTTTAACAATGTGGAATACATAAGTTTGCCGACTTTTGCATGCATGCTGAAAAGGCACCAGGTGTCTTTAAAACAACTATACCGTGTGCCTTTTGAAAGAAATGCAGACAGAGTGAAGCAAATGAGGACAGAGTATGTTCAGGTATGTTCAGTTTCAAGATGGCTGTTGTAAAAAAATTCCCTAAAAATTCTACATTGTACAGTTATCAGTAAATCTCTTTCAAAATGTATTTTTAGAGGGTGATGGAGCTGGATGCTGATGAAAACCATCACAAATTTATATATTTGGATGAGGCAGGCTTTAACCTGGCCAAGACAAGGAGGAGAGGTCGGAATTTCATTGGCCAGTGGGCAACCATCCAAGTACCTGGACAACGTGGGGCCAACATTACCATGTGTGCGGCTATATCAGAAGATGGTGTGGTGGGACGCAGACCTCGTATTGGATCATATAATGCAGCTCTCCTTGTTACCATCCTTGATGAGCTCGATCAGGTCTGTAGAGCTGATGGCGTGACCTATGATGTCACTGTGTGGGATAATGTCAGGTTCCACCATGCTCATATGGTGCAAGCATGGTTTCAGGCCCATGCACAATTTACCACCCTGTATTTACCCCCATACTCTCCTTTCCTTAACCCGATTGAGGATTTTTTCTCCAAATGGAGATGGAGGGTTTATGATAGGCGCCCTCATGAACAAGTCACTCTTCTCCAGGCCATGGATGACGCATGCAATGACATCACGGCAGACCAGTGTCAGGACTGGATTTGCCATGCCTGAAGGTTTTTTCCAAGATGTCTAGCTAATGAAAACATCCATTGTGATGTAGATGAGAACCTGTGGCTAAATCCACAAGACAGAGTTGATGAAAATGTAGAAGTACAGTAATCACTCCTTTGTTTTGCTTTTACAGTACAAGAAAGTTGAGGAACATGAGAGCATTTGATGTTTTACAGTAGTCTTTTCTGTTTCGTAGCCAATTACTTTATGAATTTTGCTTTGATTTACGTAAATAAACCTATGTTGTGATCGTACTGTATTATTTTTCATCAATACATTTCAGATTTTGTTCAATGATTCCACTGTGTCTGTAGTATTCTCTCTACTACTGCAGTACTTTTACAGGGGGGGGAGTAGGTGATAAAGCGAGGGAGAAGTGAGAGAGTGACGGCGATAAGTTATTCCCATCACTGTTCACCAATGCTCTTTACAACACAGGTCAACATCACTGGAGTGCAAAGCTTCAAAGCAGCAGTTAAATCTGAAGATCTACATCAAACAAGCTGTTACCATCCATGAAAATCCCAATCAAAAAGGGCCAACAGATGTTTGCAGCATCCACAGGTCTACATCTGCTGCTTGTGTATGCTACATACATCAGAACAGACATATAAATATCATTTAAAATGACTTATCAAAGATTTACTTTTTGCTGCAGAAGCCCAGCATTACTCACCAAACTGCACAGTAAGATAAAGTGTTAGCAATAGCCACTGGGGAAAATGATTTCCCAGGGACCCATTAATGGTTTTTGTATACATTTTCTCATCACAATATGGCTAAGTTTCCCAGTGGGCCAGTCTCACAAAAATAGCATTTTAAAGCGCTGCTGAAACTGTTGACAGTAACATTATTCACAAAGAAGAAACTAATTTTGGGGTTTCTGCTCAAGGAGAGTCAAACATTGGATCTAATTAGGAATTCAAAATACAGCTTTGTTATTGAGAACTCTGGAAGAATGCAAAGATGAAAAAAAACACCTACACAGTATTCTAGGGAGGAGGGAATGAATTTCCCTGGTTGTGTCTGTAGTCATCGGCTGATATATGCAAGACAACCATAAGTGAATAAGTGACTGAATGAAAGAGCTATATTTTGAATAAATGACTATGTAAAAGAGTTACTTCCTGGATCCATGATGTGCTTAGCATCTGATGTACACTTGTATCACACAAAGGCACCTCAAGACAAACATTTAAAAATGTATAGGGTAACTTCAACTATTTGGTATTGTACTTGCATTACAGTAAGCTGGGGGACTCACAAAGGCGTGACTAAAGAAGACTAGTGTCACTACACACCTCTGACCAGAGGTAACATATTAACAAGATAGATCTGAAGAAGGGACAGCTGTCACCCGTTGTCTTTTATCTCTGTAATGTCAAAGGAAGAAGGATGACATGGATGTAATTGTTTCTATGCATTGCTTGTTCCGATGTTTGTTTGCCTGTGTCATCCAACCAAGTGAGAACACATTGCAGGTCCTGGGAACACACCTGAGACCAAGACGCAATGACCAAAAGATTCTGCGTTGAGGTACACCGACAGCCAGTAGACAGCCTGACCTTCAGGGAACGCAGAGGAATGAACAGAGTTTGGTAGAAGCTGGAGGTACCATCCATCTTTGGATGGGAAATCCTATTATAGCGGGTGTAAGTATTGCCTCAGTGGGTAAATTGCCAATTTATGGGTATGTAATTAATTTTTGGGTTGAGAAGAAGGTAATTACCACCCAGGCATGAAAGTGATATGTATGTAGGAGGTGTTCATTAAAAGAGCTTGCTTCAAAGGGACAGAGTGGCAACCAGTTTGGGTGCAGTATAAAGAGTGGTATTACATGTTAGAGCTAAACTTCAAAACATTTGCTTCCTCAAACTGAACTGAATATTTACAGTGAGAAGTGCAAAAGTTGCTGGGTTTTTACAGTATTTAAGGAGGGTATTAAATGGGAAACTATATGTTTATATATTTTACTTTAGTCCATGCTTTGTTAGTTAAGGGTATAATACTTGAGCCAGGAAAGTCACACCCAACAGCAGGCTGGTTACCACCAACCTATGATGGACTTTTTACTCTATAGTTGAAATAACTTAAGGTCATTCTCTTAAAGTGCTCATATTATGCTTTTTGGCTTTTCCCCTTTTCTTTATTGTGTTATATATCTTTTTGTGCACGTTATAGGTTTACAAAGTGAAAAATCACAACTCCACCCAAAGGGGCTTACCATCTCCAACAGAAAACACTGTTCACAAACTGCTCCAAACAGCTCTATTGTAGTCCAGCCTTTACTTCAGAGACAAACGTGGTCACTTTGTAACACACGTTATAATGCTCATCTAGCTGCTAGCATGGCACGCCCTCATACTCTGCTTCTGACTGGCTAGTAGTCCTTACCTAGCTACTGTCAGGCCACGCCCTCATACTCTGCTTCTGACTGGCTAGTAGTCCTTACCTAGGTACTGTCAGGCCACTCCCTCATACTCTGCTTCTGACTGGCTAGTAGTCCTTACCTAGCTACTGTCAGGCCACACCCTCATACTCTGCTTCTGACTGGCTAGTAGTCCTTACCTAGCTACTGTCAGGCCACACCCTCATACTCTGCTTCTGACTGGCTAGTAGTCCTTACCTAGGTACTGAGCATGTGCGACTCCCAACAAAGATTGAACAGAAGTGAGATGTCTCACTCTGTAGCTAAAACAAAGAGCTCAACACACAGGGTGAAAAGAGGAGCTGCAGCAATGTGCAGTACAACAAAAATATGGTGTTTTTTAAAAATTAAACCATGTGAACCTATTCTGATATAACCTCTAAATACAATTATGAACCTGAAAATGAGCATAATATGAGCACTTAAAAAAAACAAAAATCAATTCCAATTTTACTTCTGGCCACATCTGACGGGGGGAACTCCATACCAAGCTTACAAACCCCTTAATACATTGCCTTGAACTCTCAGCTCCAATCAAAAAAAGTGTGTGGAGCTCTACCTACTAGATATTTGACTTTCGTTGCCACTTAGTCTCCATGTTTGTGGCTGGCGGGGCAGGCAGTGAGCTTTTGTTTTATTGAAAAAAACGTCATCCTTCAGTTGGAATTTGGATTGAAAAGAGTGTAATTATATACAACCAAAGCAATACGGGAAAAGATGCTAAGAAGCTGCTGAGTTGGGCGATAATTCTCTTTGGGTATGTCACCATACATGATTTGATTCATTCTCCCTGTGAAAAGACAATACTGATTACTACTCTCAACTGTAAATAAACTCAGTATGGGACTGTTTTCCGATCTTACAAAATATACTTCTAACTATTTCTAAAATGAAATAATGGCTTAAATAACTAAATTGTGCTAACTAATGGACTAATTGTACTCAAAATGTCTGAACTCCATGAGAGACACAGTTTCACTTGCAGAGCATAGCAGCCAGGTAGAGTAATCATTGTGATGTGTGACTATTTGCCTAGTGACAGATACCAGATAACTCTGTGCCCTTCATCTGATAGCACTCAGTGATAAATCACCCCTTCTCTGTTCAACAGGAAGACACAAGAGATCACAAACTGGCTCAAATGTAACCCAAAGGAAGTGTTTGATAGGTGTTACAAAACTGCTGTCATAAGACGTAACATAACAGAAAAGTGGCGGTGATATGGGATAATGGAAAGTGATATTGACATTAACCAGGATGACATTACCAGAGGATGTCTTTGTCATGACAACTTGAAATACTGTCATTCAGTTTAATGTCAAGTTGTCTTAATAAGGACACTCCAAAGAAATTGTACGTCAAGTTGTCATGACAAACACATCCTCTGGTAATGTCATCCTGGTTAATGTCAAGTTGTCATTACAAAGACATCCCAAACTAATTTAATGTCAACTTGTCATGACCAAGACCACTTCTGGTAATGTCACTTTGATTAATGTCAAGTTGTCATAATCAAGACAACCCAAACAATGTTTGAAACAAACAAACTTGTCATGACAAAAACCAAATGACACTTAATGATAGAAGTCATAAACGTTTATGACTTGTTTATAACGTTTATGACACGTTCATGACAGTGTCATGTCATAGTTATGTCACGATTATGTCGATACCTTCAAGTAAAGTGTTACAGAATATTTTATGTATTACTGTTTTTTTGTTTTTAAATACTGTAAAATGTCACTTTGTAAATCAGTTTTCCAGCAAATAAATACCCTATTGATGTACTGTAGCTGTTTTTTTCATTTTGTTAATGAAAATTATCTTAAAATATATTCGTCAAAAACGTTCTTTTCCATGATGAAGATGAGACGATGACGGGACGAAACTGACCAATGAATGTGACTAAATCTCCATACAATATCGTTGATGAAAAATCTGAATTAAAAAACTAAAATGGAATCTTTCTTTAACGCTGAGGGTTAGATATCTAATAATGGTCACTCCAAGCAGCTCAATGTAGTCTATCTGTGACATCTACTGGTTATTAAGCACAACATTTTATGTTGATAATTTGGGCTTGGCAGGAGCCAGCTGTCTACAATTTAGCTTGGCTTAGCTTTCAAATGTATGCAAATGGTAGTGTACATGTAATACACACTTCACTGTAACAGTCTATAACACTTGTTTTTTTAAAGTTTGATTAAAATGCTTATTATTGGTCTTGACTAAACCTAAACTAAAATGTTTATGGTTTTCATTGACTTAGACAAGACTAAAATGTTTTGTGAACTGAAATTGGCTTAAAAATAAAAAGGATGAGGATGAGGGTGACTAAATATGACCAAGACCAAGAAAATCTAAAATAGATGACAAAATAAATACTCCAAGGGGTCTTCGGTGTTGTACGTTGCTTGGAGTGTTTGTTTTTCATGGTGGAGGTTTTGCCATATTGACTCTCAAAGAGTTGGACCTTTCAGGTTTGTACTGAAACCCCTTAAATAAACACAGGTCATCTCCACTTAACTCATTATGTGAATTCCAAAACCAATTAGCAGCACCAGTGATTTAGCTGTGTCAAATGTGAATACTTACGCAAACATATTTTTCTGTTACTGGTTTAGATCACTTTGTATATAATTGCTTTCACTCTCAAATGAAAGTGTGTTTTGCTGTTCAGTGTCAAAAAAACTAACCTGACTCCGCCAGATGGATTGCTTCGCATTTGCTCGGCATATCCATCTGGGAACTTTCCGTTGGACAACTTTTGGGAAGGAAAATACTGGTTAGCTGATTGGATAAACCATCTGTCTATCAACACCTATGTTGGTGATAGACGGGCCAAATCAACCAATCAGATCAACGAAGCTAGCTAAGTTAGTGTGGCTAGCGTTAGTTTGGCTTCAAGGACCTTGCGGTTCTTCTAATGCCATCGTTTAACATACAATTAAGTTAGGTAACGTAGCTAACGTAAACTTTTTTAAACTTACCCTTTGTATGTGACATGAACCAAGTTTTCATGGTACACGTCTGAAGAAGAGCAAAAAAATCTTTTCCTCCGAGAAAAGCCTCCAGTGCTGTTGTTTGCTCTTCTTTCAATGAAGGAATACTTTCTAATTTGGATAAAACTTGCGCAATAGCTACACTCATCTCATCCGTGGAAGCCGCCACGTTGTTTAGACTGAACAGTCGCTTCTTGTTGCGTCACACCTAAACCCGCCTCAAAACCAACGCTGATTGGTTGGTCGTTTGGAGAACGGCTCCAAATTTTCTCAGTCTCAAGATGCCAGACTGATCTGCGAGTGGAAAACTGGAGCTCACGAGATCAGGACGGTCTCACGAGGCTACAAAAAAACAACATTAAATCTACTTTGATTTATTTATTTATCCAGGTAAGTCAATTGAGAACAATTTTGTAACGACGACCTGTCACATTCATACCTGGAAGCTGCCCAGTACAACCACATCTGCTGGCCACTGAGCAGCTCCCCTGGAGCAGTTGGGGTTAAGGGCATTGCTCAAGGGCACTTCAGATTTTATCCTTCCAGCTGGCGACCTCCTGGTCCAAGCTCGCTTCCTTAACCCCTAGGCCACCACTGCAAGCAGGAACTACAAGCGCGCTGAACTCTAAAAGGCACTTTGACGTGGTGGATGGGTTTGTGTCCTGTTTGGAAATAAAAGTAAATGGCGAGTTTTTTACTTCACAGAACATACATAACTATGTCACGATCTGCGTCATATGCGTAACTCAAAGTTAAGTTAACATAGCAAATGTACTGATTTTAACCCAAACCACAATCTTCTTCTAATCTTAAGAAGGTAGTTTTTTAAACTGTGACTGTTTCACAATGTTAACAACATGTTTTAAGCCATGACCGGTAGTTCAGATATGAGGACGGAAAATGCTCCTGTGTGTAGTATTTTCTACCACCGCTAGGGATGCTAATTTATGAAATTCTCCTATGGGTTGTATTGGAGGGTAGAAATAAACAACCTACATTGTTGTGTATGTCTCAGTAAGCCATGACAGTGAGCCAGCATGCACAGTACCAGGACCCTGGAGCTAGCTCCCCTAACTGGAATGACCCAACTGGTTCTTCAGACATAGAAAAAACTATAAATTGCTAATTGTTTGCCACAAGCAAAACTAAATTGTCCCACCTGTACTAGGACAGCTGTTTATGGGAGACACTGATTAGAGGCATGGTTTCAACCCACGCAAAATTAAGCAATCCAGCAATCTATGTGCATTCTACAACGTACATTTCCAGAAATGTCTCTTCTCTGCTGTGGTGAGAAGCAGCAATCGGAAACAAGCACAAGTCTATACAGCAATTATTGCTGATTGCAGATGGACTCTTGGTTTGCCTTGTAATTAGGAAAGCAGAGAGCACCACTTGTCAGGGTGAATATTTACTGAAAACTGATACTCAAATTAAGTCCCAATGCTTCAATATCTGCTGCTCATTTGACAGTGTAATTAAAGGTGGTGGTGAAAGTATGCAGCATTTAAGAATTTACAGCACTTTACTCCACCAGCATCCCTGTTATAGAAAGCATTTTCTATCCTGACATTTTGCCAATGATTTTCATCGGTCTGTAAGACAACCCCAGCACTGATATCAGGGGTATATCCTCAAATCGAGCTCTGTCAGACAAAGATTTCTGACTTTTAAATTGCTCGACTAGTAATTGGACAAGCAAGTGCAACTTCATGCTCTTTCCATAAACTGTGCAGTTCAGCTCTGCATAACACATTATTGTGCAAAACTATATTGATGGCCAAATGACGCTTCATGAAGCTTCGTAAGACATCTCCTATGGTGGCCCTGAAGTGCAAACCATGGCAGCAAGTCGCACAACCCGACAACAAATCACACAACATGACAGAAAATCCCACAACACGACAGCAATTCTGACAACACAACAGCAAATCATACAACATGACAGCATTGGTGAGACTGAAAAGGAAAGGGTAGGTACGTATTGGACACTCATCCTCATTCTGGTTGGTTGTGTGGCACATATAGTATATTTTGGGGTATTTACAGTGTTATTCTTTATTTTATGTATTATTTAATTTTGTATATTTGCAAAAATGACATATACCCCCATTTCATTCATTCCTTATATGAGTAACGTTATAAAGGCACGAGATCATCCATGGTACCGTAAACTGTTGGTTTGCATTGCCTTCTTCAGTTGGCCCAACATCCATAATGAATGTTTGAGTAAAATTGCAACTAAAGACCAGCCAACAGACTGGTCTTTCAGGTGGGTAAATGTCACCAAATCACCTTTACATGTATTTTAATCTGTCTATTGTGTTTACATGTAAATTATTATTGTGCTTTGCTAAATATGAAAGCAGAAACGGCTGTCATTCATAATGCTAGCGGAGTTTCCAGAGAATTTGGGCTCTTATTTTTCTAATATGTAGCCTACATAACAACTCGTTTGATGGTAATAGTTGATTTTGTTTAGATGGGCCGATTGTACAAGTGTACACAAACCTCCTGGGCTGTCTGTAGCGGACCAGAGAGCGGAGAGAGGATGTTTGGAGTTGCTATGAGAACAAGTGACAGCTCTCGCTAGCATAGCTAGTTCAAGTTCAAGTTCAACGGTCCGACCAATAATCACTTATATATATACAATTTGGCACATCTAAACAAAATCAACAATTACCATCAACAGTCATACCTAATAGTTAGTATAGTGTATGCTGTCGTGTTGTGTCGATTTGCTTCTGTGGTTTGCACTTCAGGGCCATCGTCATTTTTTTTATTTTCTGAGCCCACTAGATGTTGCTTTCTGTTCAACAAAAGGTTAAAGGCACACTGGATTTGCCATTCCTTTTTCTTTAAAACAACAGCGCCACCTAGTGGGCTCAGAAAATAAAGAAAATGGTTCACGAAGCTTCATGAGGCTTCATTTTGCCATCACTACAAAATTACGTCAGAACTGGGTGGGTGTGGTCAAAAGTACAATAAACTTATGTGGCGGTCACACCACAATGTGACATAGCTGACATAGTTGGTCAGCACACAGTTTAAAGCTTTAGTGCGTAACTTTTTTATATTAATGTACGTCCGTTATATTCAAGCCATTGCCAAATGAGTTGATACAAAGCTAATTAAGACTATCAGCTCCACTCAACTCTCTCTGGATTTGTCAGTATGACTATGTTCAGAAGATTGTGGTGTCTGGCAACTTTCCCGCGCAGAAACTCGAGTGAAGATAATGACCTCTTCTGAAGAGATCATCATGTTTTTTTAATCCTCCTTGGTTACAAGCAACTGTGTGGATTAGGGGTGGTGGGGGGTGCGTGATCACGTAAAGCTTGTATCATGTGGACGCACCAACAGTTTTGCTGTCATTACTTAGAATTCCTCATGGGGGAAAACTACAAACTACACACTGTAACTTTAAGGATTCGCCCACTGATACCGTAAGGTATCACGAGATTAACGTTCTTTTTGGCCTAGCAAAGTTTTTTTCACATGCTGTTGCAACAACTAGTAACGTTAGAAAAACTACAACACCACACCGGATCTAGCTAGACCGGAAACAAAACAACAGGCACGCCGCACACACTTGTTTGGGCATGTGAGCCGGCCAAAGAGTAGTAGGCTAACATTACGTTTTGAGTGGATGGCGAGCGCGAGACGCCGAAATGGATGCCAATAAGATTCTGAATGGAAAGTTTACTTTTAAAAAGTTGCCAAATGGTTCCATTGACAAGACCAAAGTGATCTGTGTGTTTTGTCGTTGTGAACTGAGCTATCATCGCAGCACGTCCAGTCTGAAATACCACTTGATGGCCAAGCACACAGCTGATGGCCAAGCACAGCTGATGCAAATTCTCCGCCCCCTCGTCAAAGCCAGGCGACAATGGATGACCTCAGACAGAAGCACATTTGCACAAAGCAAGCCGATCCAAAAGCATGGAAAAGCCACTTTTACATGTTGATAAGAGCATTAAAATGTGAAAAAATAATGGGACAAAAAGAAATCAAGGGACATTCAGAATAGATAAAAATGTGCGATTAATTGCGATTAAATATTTTAATCGTTTGACAGTACTACTTGCTATTGCGCACTGGACAAGAAGGAGAGGGTGGGCTTGTAATCTGTTATAGTTCTTAGGCCTTGCCACATGCTGCTGCTTTAGATTTGTCCATGGTTTCAGACTGCAGTCTTAATTTGTAGGCAGCAGTGCATGTGTTTATGGCCTAGGGCTGGGCGATCTGGACCAAAAATCATATATATATATATATATATATATATTAGAATACTGAAATTCGAATATATTTCGAATAGTAAAAAAATCAATACTATTCGAATGCTGAAATTACTATTCGAATGTGACTTTTTTTTTTTTTTTTTTTTTTTTTTATAAAAATACGTTATATATAATAAACGTTAGCTAATCATCCTCTTCTCGCCTTGGCCTACCCGCATGTGTGATTCATGTAATGTCGTATAAACTTAGCCGGAGTGAGAAACACAAGGCATTGTGAGGTCTAAGCTAACGTTACGTACCAAGTAACGTTAGTACAACATTACAAAGCTAACGTTACGTACCGAGTAACATTAGTACACGGGGTAGGGTGACCGACGTCCCCGGTTTCCGGGGACAGTCCCCGGTTTCGGTGACCTGTCCCCGACTGGAGCTGTCCCCGGAAATGTCCCCGGTTTTCACTGTGACTGACAGTCCCAAAATTGGAATGAAAGAACCAAACGTATAGTCGCGTAGGCTCAAGCCAGAGCAAGCGCTGCTCAGAGCTCAGAGATGTTCTAGAATGCCCATATTTTACGATGCTAAAATTACTGTTTATTTACATGGAGTCTGGTGGGTTTAGAGAACGCAATTTCGCGGACTTTTTATGTTTAAAAAAAGGATCTTACTCTAACAGAAAGATCGACCTCCTTAGAAATCCTTTCCATAATGTTGTCCATAATGTGACATTCGAATATTAATCTGAGCCTGTCAGCGGCAAAACGAGCACTTTTATGAACGTAAATACAAGCTGGACAACTGACGTCCTATTAACTTACATTATAGCTTGTTTCACCGTTGCCGACTGCAGCGATCTCGTTTAATACTGGACCAATGTCAAAGGAAAATATTTCCTCAATAGTTTTAATTGTATCCGATACTCAATGAGCTGTTGCAGAAACAAGCCCAGCCTGGAGCAATAAAGCAAAAGCTGTCAGATAAATGTAGTGCAGTAAACATGACAACATTTCCCTCTGAGGTGTAGTGGAGTACAAGTATGAAGTAGCAGCAGGGGCGATTCTAGGATCAGACCTTTAGGGGGCTCAGCCCCTAATGAGAATGTGACACGGATATAGTGCATGTAAAAGTGTTAATATGCGCCATCAAATTACAAACTTCTTCACAACCGCACTCCTGCTCTCCCTCTGACAGATAGAGACTCAGCCAAAGGTTGCTGTGACAAATGGTTTGCGACAAAATTAACATTGAACTTACATGAAATGTTATCATATTTGCATTCTGCATAAATCTCTGCACACCCATTACTCTCTGTGAAATAGCTCACAAACTCTTCACTCAACACATGCATCAGTACAACAAGCGGTTCCGGGGTAATCCGGTTTTGAAATTGCAACAAAATTTCTACATGGTCTCCATCTTTGGGCCAAAATTATACTTACAAATATGAATATATATTTCTACTGGTATGCTTCCTAGTGACATGAATGCAAAAATATGAAGAAAAAACTATTCCACCTGTGTGTGCATGGTTAAAATTCTGAAGTGCAAAATAGTTCAGGCTACAGCACAAATATTTCCATCCATAGATAAGAATAATCAAGTCTAACCTCTGAATTTCTTTTCAAAGTGCACCAGATCAATGCATTTAAACGTTAAAATAGACAAAACTTTCTTACAGGGGAGCATGCTCATGGACCCCCCTAGGGGGGCTTGTGCCCCAGTGCAGCTCTAGGTCTAGTGACGTCCCTGGGGCAGTGTCCCCATTTTAAGTTTTACATAGATAAAAACATTACCTGTTTTGGAGGTATTTACGCTTCTGAGCTGAAAATGTCCCCGGATTTTGTCTCAGAAATCTGGTCACCTTAACACGGGGGAGTGACAGGCTGCGGCCGGGAAATAGTTTTATCATGACTTTAAAATCGACATCCACCGGGCCAAAATGCTTATGTTATCAATAGTTAGCTCGTTCTGGTTTCCTAACTGCGTCACGAGGTATAGTAACGTTAGCTTAGCTGGGAGCTTCATGGAGAAAGCTAAAGTTGATGTTAACTGCCCTACAGCTGTCAGTTAGCTTCCACGTCATATATTACCTTCTTACAGCTGTATTCTAAGTAATGTGACAATCTGCTAGAAACAGATTGGATTGGAAACAGAACTTATAAATCGCTAAAATAGTAGTGACAGTGGCGTTTGGCTTGGTTATTAATGCAATTAGCATAATTTGTTACTTACCTAGCTAGTTTATGACAAAACGTTTCGGCTGTGCTTTCTAACATGATGTCATTGTGCTAACCGAGCACCGTTAGCCTTTACAACAGAGCCACTTCAATACACTTGTTGATAATGTTTCATTCCAGAGTTCTCTGTTGATTTGTGTTTGTCGCTGTGGGCTCCTGGTGGAAAATTAATGTAAACAAAGTTGCGTGCAGGTCCCCTCAAGGCCAGGCTGATGTTGGTAGTCCCTCTAGTGGACAGAACGTGTAACAACAACCACATGCTTGTAATGCCATCGACAATGCATAAGCCTGAGTAGTGTAGTACATATTATTTAACAGGCTGCAATTGAGCATTAAATATTCGAATATTATTTGAATATTAAAAAAAATATCAAATGGAATTCGAATAGTATTATAGAGGAAGATTGACAGCTCTAATATATATATATATATACATATATATATATATATATATATATATGGATTTTCTACAGTGGGCTAAATGTTCAATTGTAAGTCAAAGCCACATGTGATTAAAACAGCCTATCTCTGGGAAGGCTCCTTCATCAACAATAACAGACTGACAGTTCTCTGGTTTATCAGTGAAGTGTCTGAACTACATTGCAGACTGGATTCTCTACTCACAGAGTGACAGCTGACTCATTATGAACGGGTCCAGCGCAAGTTGAATCGGCTTTACATTCACTGTGTATGACATCTGTCTGTATCGTCACGTGCTGCATTTTTATGAACTGATAATCTGGTCATGGATCACGTCTCACGTCTCAGCTTGTGGTGCTCTCTACCCGGCTCAAAGTCACCCATTTTTGGCTAAACACATCTGTTAACTGCCGCTGATACGACCAAGCAGTGATGGAGGTCCGTAGACTGTGTCATGAAGCTCTGTAGTGGCGTAAACAACTAGCAACTGCTGCTCGGTGTCATGGAGCACGTAGCCAACCGGCGTCAAATGACCAGCTGGCATCACGTGACCAACGATATCATATGTTTTGGTGTGCATAAATTTTTGTACGATATCATACGGATCCGTTCATGAGAATGTGTTGTACAATTACAGGTGTTACTCTCCTTCTTAACAAAATATACAGTACAGCTGTGCAAATAACAATTAAAAATGTAAGTAAATGTCAGCAGTGTAGGCCAGTGCTGTCTCTCTCCATGGTGAGTAGGGGGGTTTCCCGGAGAGAGGGAGAGAGGAGAGATGCAAACAGGCACAGCTTTAAGGAAGAAATGGGTTATGCAGAGCAACATCAAATTATATCAATAAAAACTAGTGCTGTCGGTTAAATGCGTTATTAGCGGTGTTAATGCAAACCCATTTTAATGGCATGTTCACATGCTGTTGCAACAACTAGTAACATTAGAAAAACTACAACACCACACCGGCTCTAGCTAGACCGGAAACAAAACAACAGGCACGCCGCACACACTTGTTTGGGCATGTGAGCCGGCCAAAGAGTAGTAGGCTAACGTTACATTTTGAGTGGATGGCGAGTGCGAGACGCCGAAATGGATGCCAATAAGATTCTGAATGGAAAGTTTACTTTTAAAAAGTTGCCAAATGGTTCCATTGACAAGACCAAAGTGATCTGTGTGTTTTGTTGTTGTGAACTGAGTTATCATCGCAGCACGTCCAGTCTGAAATACCACTTGATGGCCAAGCACACAGCTGATGGCCAAGCTGATGCAAATTCTCCCCCCCCTCATCAAAGCCGTTACATTGTGTGAGATATTATTTGCTCCAAGTGAGAATGTTAATGTGAAATTGAACACTAAAGTATATGCCAATGTTGTTTTCAATACACTATACAACATTTGCACAAAGCAAGCCGATCCACTTTTCCATGTTGATAAGAGCATTAAAATGAGAAACAATAATGGGACAAAAAGAAATCTAGGGACATTTAGAATAGATAAAAATGTGCAATTAATTTTTTTAATCGTTTGACAGCACTAATAAAAACGCAATGTCACATCCTATATCCCATTTGAAAATATAGCAATATACCTTAAAAACTCTATATACTGCCCAGCCCTAATATGGCCTCCCGGATGGTTCAGGTAATCCATGGTTTGTGCATGTGGAATGATTTAACTGTAGTTTTGGGTACAGTTGCTTTTGTTGTTTTACCAATTACATCTACCACAGACTCAGATGATATCTTATGAAATTACTGTGACCAGTCACAGCTGTGTGACAATTAATCTAACTGGTATTCAGGACAGGCCTAAAATGTTCACACATTCACACACAGTTCACACTTCATACATTCTGGCTGCTTGTTTTATGCAGTGATGAATTGCTCGAAGGATGTGTCTGCTAGGTGTCATCAATACTGTTGGGAAAATAACAGGATATATGCTGTTACACGAAGGAGACATCTTATAAATATATATAAATGCAAACATCACTGCTGCTTTTCTGTTTCTGTAAACCAGTGTGCATCATGTACAGTAGGAGTTACATCCCTGACAGATCGACATCTGTTTGTCCAAACAGACCTATCTAGGACATGACAGCACAGATGTTTCTTTATCATCAGGAGGCCGACACAATGTCTGGGTATCAAATTGGGTCAGACAAAATCGGTTGATACCTGCTATCAAAACTATTAACACATTTGCTATAAGCCATTTTCCCAGGGCTGAATGTTTGGAGCTCCAGCAGGGATGCAGTCGGCATTGGAGCGCTGAAAAATAGAAGAAATGAGCCGTTTAAATAGAGCATTTATACTTCTGCCAATGTGCTTGGAGAAGTTTGAAAGGGAATATTTGTTAGCACTAGGAAGATCTCTGTGACTCTTCAGATAGAGGCCGACAAGAGAACATGTTCATGTAAGGATTTCTTTGAAAAGGTCGCTGTGCAACCTTCTGTCAATATGATCAAAAGCACTGGATTGAAAGATATAGACAGAGCCAGACAGGAAATGCATCTTCATGAAGAAAAAAAAAGTGATTGCTTCGGTGTCTAGTAATCCCAGAACCTTGTGGTGTCCATCTTTTATACTGATGGCCCACCAGCTGTGGTGAACAAAGACTGCTGTTATGACCCACGTCTACAAACCGACCAATCGAAATACACTTTGAAATTATGCAGAATACGCATAAGCTACTACTACTACTATTGCCTTAATTTTTTTTTTTTTGCAGAATTGGCTTTACACATTGTCCTCTTTTGCCTGGCCTCAACAGGCCTCAAAATTCCCCCCTTTTAAAAGAAAATATGCCCAGTCCACATAGGCTTAAAAGACACCATTATTTACAGCAAGGGACCAGATACCAGAATAGCAACATACATGACATATATATTATTGAAATAAACCTTCTTGTCGTTTTTTCCCATGCTTTAGAGACAAAGGTCGCCAACTTACGTGTATACATTACATTTAAACAACCACTCCATTTTGTCGTACGCCAAAACATTTTAGGATTTTGAACAGACATTTCATTACATCACTTCCTCCAAACTTCACAGAGAACATTGAGGGCAAAACGGCAACACCGATCTATTTTAACGGAAGCTCAGCTAAAAACCCAACACAGAATCCGTCAGCATGTTAGCATGTCGTTCATTAACCCCTAGGTTACCGAAAACGTTATCTTCGCTTCACCTGGTCGACTGACTTTAGCACTTTAAAGCTGCATGATAGCTGTACTCTTGGCGGTCAATGCTGGTCATTTCTCCCCATTTTCGGGTCACATTACTGCTGGGACATGTCCGGTTGTGTAATATTTGGTTTAGAAGCCTTTATTGGTGATTATTCCTGGTACAAAGTCCTGCTATATACTCTGTTGTAGTAACTCCAGCTTCAACTAGTGAAACAAAACTGGAGCACAGCAGAGATTCCAGGAAACATGCTGGCCAATCAGAGCAGACTGGGGTTTTTTTTCGGGAGGGGGGCTTAAAGAGACAGGCACTCCAGCAGAGTGTCTCAGACAGAGGGGAATACAGGAGCAGCAGCCATGGACAGTATGAGAAAAAGTGTTTGTTGAACATTAAAGCATGTAAACATGTTCTAGTAGAATCACAAAACACAAGTAAGAACCTGAAAATGCTATATAATAGTTCCCCTTTAAGTTAGCTAACACACTCGACTGTCCTGCTGTTTCATACCAGAACTAACCACAGACAGTTGCCCATGGACTCACGGCAGTGCAACGCTGAATGAATATACAGGAAAACACAATGGATATTATATTATATTGGCCTGTACAGTTAGAGGGAAACACTGAAGAGTAAATATCAGCAAAAATCTTTCAATCATTCTTGTCATGTACAGACACAAGCTGTCCTCCACAGCTTTCTTTAATTATTTGGATGGTTTTGGTTATCACCTACATTATACTTCCATTATAACAGTTTTTTTTTTATATTATGATCATAATGCTCCCCATTTTCTTGTTTTCAACTTTGTCCCTTTCAGTCTGTCTGGTGACATTTAGAAAATGGAATATGGAATTTAAAAAAAAAAATGGAAAAGGTAAGAAGAAAATCACCTAGGTGTGATTTAATAACACTGTGACAGTGAATATCAGCTTTGGCTATTGGCACTAATGGAATAATGAAAAAGATGAAAAGATCACCCAATAGTCATGAAAGCAAAGAGAGATGTAATAAATATATTAGCACATATTCTGATTATTAAACAGGCCTGTAATCAGAAGAGAACATACATTTTCAAGTATTTCATTTTGCCAGCTTGATTTATATAAAATATTTGAATCACTTTGCATGGTGATAATGCTCATCGCACATTTCCCCAAGCCTCTTGTGCTCCAGTATTCCTCGCTTGCTTCAGGCTGTTATTTCCCGTCTTCCCCTTGCCAGAATTCTAATGATAAAATAGCAGAAGTGCAGAAACTGCTGCTCCACAATCACTTTGAGGCATTAGTACCACCAGTGGATGAACTGGTGGTCAAGGGCTGTCACCTGCAAATTCCTCCCACAACTGACATCCTATTCCATCTTGGGGAGTTAAAAGGCACTTTACCCAAACCTGCTGAACTGTAAAGGAATATAAATGAAAGTACACGCCGGACTCCAGCCTGCTCCTGTTCTCTCTGTCTCCTCTTTGGGGTGGTTTGCTGCATGTGTGTGGATTAATATTCTGACGAAGAAGCCATTTTCAATTACTGAGAGGGGTTTCTTCTGTTACTGAGGACCGGCGAAATTTAATAAATGTAATGCCTCAAGTCCGCAATGATGCAGATTGAATATTTTAGTGACAGAGCTGCTACTGACTCCACAAGGGATGGCTTCCATTCCTTACACATTAACGGTATCTACTATGAGTAACCAATCATTTCTGCTAAAACATTTATGCATTGAAAATAAATTGCTGTGGCTCACATTGCTGCATTGTGAACCGTTTAAAACAATAACCATCTGTCAAACGTAGTGTATGGTGAAAGCTGCAGGGCTCAATGTGTCCCTTGTGTCCAAGTAAACATAAAGCTTATCAAATGCCAGCCATTAAAGGGCACCATTAACTAAGTTACTCCTCGTGGAGTTATTCCCACGGGTGTCTGAATACAGTCACTGTATTAAGAGATTTAGATGTATGAGTATGAGATTCCTTCTCTCCCTTCAGCAGAGCAATTTGAGCCGCTATTCTTGTTGACGCAATTGTAAAATTCTGGTGTTACAACAAACTACTGTACTTCTACACACGTAAAAACTGCCTGAACTGTATCACCTATCAATGATTAGTAATGTGAAAGTCATAGTATAGCTGTTATTTCCCACTGTCCATGTTCAGTGAATTCATTACATTGTAGTCTGCTGACCCAACACGGGAAACCTCGCCCGGACACAGAAAGGATTGACAGATTGATAAAAAAGCACCAGAAAAATAAACAGTCAAAACATGTTGGCACACTGAACCGAGACTGGACTGCTTTCTGTTTCAGAGGCTCTCCACTGTGCTCCGGCTGCCCCCCTGTCCTCTGCCCGCATCCATTTTGATCTGTCTGCTGCATTTTGATTGTACATTTAAACATAACATTTTAAAGGTCCCATAACATGGTGCTCTTTGGATGCTTTTATATAGACCTTAGTGGTCCCCTAATACTCTATCTGAAGTCTCTTTTATATAGACCTTAGTGGTCCCCTAATACTCTATCTGAAGTCTCTTTTATATAGGCCTTAGTGGTCCCCTAATACTGCATCTGAAGTCTCTTTTATATAGACCTTAGTGGTCCCCTAATACTCTATCTGAAGTCTCTTTTATATAGACCTTAGTGGTCCCCTAATATTCTATCTGAAGTCTCTTTTATATAGACCTTAGTGGTCCCCTAATATTTCTGTGTCTGTAGCTATTGAGGAGGAGAGGGTGGGGGGTCAAGGTGGAGGGTGGGGGGTGTGGGCTTGGCCAACTGCCACTTTGCTCGTTTGAAAGCCATGATGTCTCTCTTTCTCATGGGTGGGCTAAATTCTCTGGGTGGGCAAATCAGAGAAAGGGGAGGTAACCTTTCCCCTTATGACATCATAAAGGGAAGATTCCAGATTGGCCCATCTGAGCTTTCATTTTCTCAAAGGCAGAGCAGGATACCCAGGGCTCGGTTTACACCTATCACCATTTCAAGCCACTGGGGGACCATAGGCAGGCTGGGGGAACGAATATTATTGTTAAAAAACCTCATAAAGTGGAATTGTCATGCCATGGGACCTTTAAGAAAACTTGTAATACAAAAATACATGTCTTGATGTAAGTAATCAACTGGGGAAGTGTTATGTTGATAGTTAAAAATTTTAAACCCATTCACCCCTAGTGTCTCTCCTTAAAATCCACTTTGTCATTGTGTCTCTGTCCATGGTGCTGACACATTCACACCCAGTCTCAATCCCATTCCAGACAGTACACCATCACACTATCAACTCTACCTTCACTGGCATTGCCTTCACATTGGTTTGGATGACAAAGCCCTCTAGTATTGTCCGTCAGAAACAATCTTCTGCATTTTTGTGTGTTGCTGCGTGTCCCTGTGTGTGTAACAAGCATAGTGTGTGCGCACACTGTGCACGAGCCTAGGCACATGTTACTAATGCGCTGTTAAAATAAGAAAGAAATGCTGTGTTATTGACTTTAGACCAGGTTTTTGTTGGTCAATGGTGCGATCACTTTCCACTGCCTCAAGATAGCAATAATCCCAGAATGCACCTGAACACACCTCCCTGTAAGACCAGCACGCCCATGGGTGCACAGATGGGCACAGGTGTATTTGCTATTTAAACGACGTGGGCACTGGATGGGAAATTGACGACTACGTCGGTCAAAAAATAGCAAAGACACTTGCGTTGGGCTCGCGCTGTGCCGGGTGCAAGATAGGGCCCATAGTGTTACCATGTTCTATAGCCAAAAGGTCTGCAGAGGGAGGCAGTCAGGGTGGCTGGATGGCTTAACTAAATGTTAACTCCACTGTTTACTTCCAACCAACAGTCTGCATTGGTTTCTTTTGGGCATCACCATGATCTTTTCCTAAGTTGTTTTTGAGGGCTAAACCCACCCATAGCGGTGTCAGATCAAAAAGTGGTAGTATTATTGATACATGGCACAAGCGCCCTTTATGTTGTCAGTAGATGTTTTTGTTTCCTCAGACCAACTACCAAGACATTTTCATAGCTTGTTGACTGAGGCACACAAATTAGAAAAAAACCCTCCTCCGACATCAATTTGATAGTCTTTAATAATGAAACTCACACCTTTTGTAGGAATGTATAAAGTTATTTTTTCAGTTGAATACCTGTAGCCACCAGAAGCAGGGATATGTGTGTTGAATCTGAAGTCTCCATTTTTTGATGGTATGGTATAATGTATGGTGCATATACTGCGTATAGTCAAAAGACAGTAATATGATCTATAATACATTTGTGAAGCTGTATGCAATTATGTGAATTCCAGTATATTACATATAAATATACTGCTGGTATAGGCTACGGCTAAGAAATTAATTTTGGGGGTACTGTATATTTGTCCCCCCAAATCACTGGTCCCCTGAACATCCTAGCAACCATAGCCTCCCGGGACACCATAGCAACAAGCTATTTACAAAGTTCAAATGAAGCACTGTGACCAACATAATGAAGCTGTCCAGTGAGAACTGTACACATTAACATAATGTTGTGTAGTGATGTAAATAACATTGCTTTATAAGTGCTATTTGTAGAGTCACACAACAACAACAAATATTGTTATTCTGTATATTACAGAATAAAAAGTTCAAAGAATATCTACATCAGATCATCTGCAATGCAGCGGAACCAAAATAATGACACCTGAGCCAATGAATCGGTATTACTATCTATCCTGTGCACAAAAAAACACACCAAACATATTCACGTGCAAACTGTTTGAGGCTGATCCTAAAGGAGACCTATTATATACTATTTTCAGATTCAGACTTGTATATTTACATGCTTTAATGTTCGAAAAACACTTTATTTTTCTCATACTGCCCATGGCTGCTGCACCTGTGTTCACCCTCTGTATGAGATGCTCTGTTGGAGCCCCCCCTCCCGATAAAAAGCCCAATCTGCTCTGATTGGCCAGCGTGTTTCCGCATGTCCGCAATACTCTGGAATCTCTGTTGTTCTTTCACTCCGTTACTGCCTGAAACTGACTGCAACGGATTATATAGCAGGACTTTGTACAGTGAAAAATCACCAATAAAGGCTTTTAAACCATAAACTACACAACCGGACATGTTTCAGCAGTAATGTGACCTGAAATTGGGGAGAAATGACCAACTATGGCAGCCAACATTGCAGGTTGCCCTGGCGTTAGTATGCAACTACTTGTAGTTAGTAGTGGATTGTAATGGAATAAAGAAGCACCTTCTACTGTTAAAAATTGCAGATAAAGGCTTTTAAACCATGACTACCCAACCGGACATGTTTCAGCAGTAATGTGACCCGAAATTGGGGAGAAATTAACAACAATGGCGGCCAAGATTACAGCTTTCCCTGACTTAGCATGTAGCTAGTCCTATGTAAACACGACAGTAGCCTAAAAAATAGCTTGCCTGGACCAATCATAGAAACCCGTCTCGATCCGAGCCGATAGTAGAAAAGAATGTTGAAAGCGGAGCGTTCAGAACAGTGAGATATCTGAGGTTTTTGCTCACAGGGATTTCTCTGAAATACGTTGACCTCAACTTACCTATTTGAAGCTCTGACCACGCTAAACATGAAAATGAAATGAAAATTTGACATTGTAACATTATAAATATGACAGAAAATACGGAAAAGCATAATAGGTTCACTTTAATCAAAACCTAATTAAAATAAAAATGTATAGAATCTGTGAAACCCATTATTTAAGCCTATGATAAGCTAATAATAAATATTGTAATATATATGCATGAGTAACAAAATGAGCAATTACCTCAGCAGAATACTGATGTTTTGGACATTATATATTCACCTGGCAACATGATTATGTGGAATTTTCAGTCTGGCCGCCGTGGTGATTGAGTGATATTCATGTGTTGCAAGGTATGCATACGCGTACTCTCATCTCATTGTCTGGCTCGGTTTGTGTGTGTGTGTGTACATGCACCAGAGCTTGGCACAGGAGTTTGCTTGCACTCTGGCCCGCTGACTAATTAGTGGCTGTAATCTGCTGGCTGACTCTGGGATCTTGGCTCCAGGGCACCTGGGTCTGGGTCCCTGAGCATCGGTGCCCACCTGCCCACTCATCTGCCTCCCCACCGACACGCAGATGCTTGGACTAGAGGGTACTTTTCATTACTCGATTATTTACAGTGTGTCCAAACATCACTCCATCAAGACCATTGTAATACATGGCATTAAACTCTTTCTCAAAAATTAATTGGACACCCCCCTTTTCTCTTTTGTTATTTTGCTTGATTATGTTAATGTGTTGTTCTACTCCTTCATTAGCTAGCACAATATATATTTATTCAATAACACTGGGACAGATGGCATGAGGTATGGATGAGCACAAAGGCACAGTCACTGTGGGCAGCTATGAGGGGTCCTGCACTATTCAGTAAACACTGTAGTAAATCCTAAGTTAGTGCAGCTGTGAATGAGGCTGATATGTGTGTGTTCTGTGATTACAAGTGAGTATAGTAGTTGCTAAGGTGTTAAGTGTACTTATACAAATGTGAAACACAAACATGTGACAGTGGATATCGATAATGAAATGTGAGTTAATGGGACGGAGAAGTTATTTAATACATCTCTGAAAAGGGCACTCGGCTCGAGTTAGCTAAGCAGCTAAGGGGAATTCTTTGTAGTTGCCGGCGGCCTCATGTGAATGGACTATGTGAATATATGTATTGTGCTAGACTAGCACAATACATATACTGTAGTGAAGTTAAATCATGTGAACATTGTAAATAACCAATGGGTGTGCGCCGGGCTAAGCTAAATGCTAAGGGACTGTTCGTTATTTAATTAAGGGGCCACCGGAGGAGTTTTGTGGCCTCTAACCTAAAAAGACGTGACCCTCCCCTCATCAGTAATAATTTTCCTATGACCCTCCAAAATGATTTGAAAAAGACGAATGACTCTCCCCTTGGATGCTAGTTTGCACTTAGCAAAGAAGTACAGAGACCATTTGATTTTTACAGCCATGATGTATAGGAGTTAACCTCTGCATTCTCATCTTACACATCCCACTCCTCTGTTATGGTGTGGTGGCCATTTCAGTAGATTTACTCACTAACATTGTTGTGGAAACACAGTAAGCATGGAAACTAAATGCACACTCAAATACTAAGTTACTCCTCTAGTAAACTAGTATTCATATGAAATAAAACAATAAAACATTGAAACCATTCAGCAAAGGACGCTGGGATATAACTAATTCAACACTGGTTGCTATGGACTTGTCACTAGGCTTCGTCATTGTATATTTTAGCACATAGGTAAAGCTGCCGAAGCTGAACATTATATTCCAAAACATATATGTTTATTTTTAAAGCAGTTTTTAAGTTACATTGTAACAATTTAACAATTCGCCCCTTATGAAATCCAATCGCGGCATGGCTGTTTTGGAACGCAATAGACAGACACTTAAATTCAACTAAAATGTAACAGTGAACAATCAGTGTTGGACCTACAGTCTGTTGAGATGCTTCTCCAAACTCACCATAAAACGTTAAGACACGTTGAGAAAAAAAGATCCCTATTTTGCCGTAATCCAACGACACGGAAAAAAAGTAATCCACAGCGATCAGTCGATCCACAAAAAGGTAAATGACACGGTGTATCCAGCAAGGCCGATACGAGCGTCACATTCACCACCAGCTCCAAACAGGTGAACGAGGCCTCTCCACTTCACCGTTTAAACAAAGTGGAATAAACCTATAAAAGTCCAAATCTACACAAAACCCGCAATCAATTAGTAAGCTGACATCACATTTATATACATGGCATTTAGGAAACCTTTATTGCAAGGTTGGCACAGCAAGATGTCCAGACTAGTGCAACAGTAACGATAGTTACGTTATTGTAACTCCAGATTTATGAGTATAGGCGTAGCCCTCTAAGCCACGCTATTGGGTTTATCCCTTCGCGCATGCGCAGTCGTGAAGATTTTCTTTCCCACCCTAGCGTGCTGCTCAGGCTTCAACTACGTCCGCAAATACTGTATATAAACAGAGCGGACCCGTAGCTCTGCTCCCAACATAAGCTTTTTCTTCAGCTAATGTAACTGGAGCAGGTGGCCCGGATCTTAGAGGGCTACGCCTATACTCATAGAATCTGGAGTTACAATAACGTAACTATCGTTCTATTTCGTATAGGCTTCGCCCTCTAAGCCACGCTATTGGGTTAGGGCGAACCTGATGTAGTCAATGCCACCTGCGACCCAGAGCCCACAGTGGAACATAGACTAAACTTTTTTTTTTTTTTTCTTCTGTCTCTCTCTCATGCACTGACAGGGGACTATATCAGATAATCCGTTATCTAGGTAACGGGGCCTGCCATGGTAATAATTTGGCCTAGCCAAGAGGGCAGGCGTGCATGATTGGTGAGGGTAGTACATGATTGATAATTATGGGACGCCCGAGTCCCTCCCAGCCACCCAGAGTAGGGGGGGGGAGGACCCCAGGCAGTGCACATGCAGTGGCACATATCATGATTGTAGGCGTGCATGGCAGTGAGAGAGGATGTGTGATAGCGACAAATATATATATACATATGTACATATATACATAGGCTACACATATATGTGGGACGCCGCTCTCCTCTCGGCACCTGGCCCACATACGACGGGGTATCATCCGTAGTTGAGTGAGGATAGGACCGAGTGAGTCAGAGAGGGCTCGGACATATCCCGCAAATAGAAACGGATGAAAGGGCATGGGGATGCCCAAGAGGCCGCCGCGCAGATGTCGGCTACTGACATGCCTCTGAACAGAGCTGTTGATGCCGATAGTGCCCTTGTAGAATGTGCCCGGATGCCCTGGGGGGGCTCCGCCCCCTCCGTGTTATAGGCCTGGGTGATAGCTTCACACAGCCAGTGAGACAGACGCTGTTTTGACAGGGCCGCTCCTTGGGAGTGTTCCCTATAGTGTACAAACAGCTGTTATGTCCGCCTTATGTCCGCCGTGCGTAAAACGTACTGTGATAACGCACGCACCGGGCACAATCGGTGGGAAACCTCCTCCACGTCGTTGTAATGAGGCGGGGGGAAAAAAACCTTGGAGGGAAAAAACCCTCGACCGAAAGGAATTTGTTAAAATTTTTGGTGTGAAAGAAGGGTAGGCTGTAGGGTGGCTGCGCTCCCGTCCCCTCTAATGGAGAGACAGGACGGTGAAACTGAGCTTGTGCCAAGGGCTCGAAAGGAGGCTTCCCCAGGGCTCGAAGCACCAGGGCCAGATCCCATTGGGGAGTGAGAGAGCGCACGGCGGGTTTTTGTCGTCTGACCCCTTTCAAAAAATGCTTAACTAGGGGGTGCGCAAAAACCATTCTCTCTCCATAGCCTTCGTGGCAGGATGAAATGGCTGCTGCGTAGGCTTTGACTGTCGACGGAGCCAGGTCGTTATCTAGCAATGTTTGGAGATAAGTCAACACGAGAGGCAGGGGACACGATATAGGGTCTGTTTCACTCTCCGTGCACCAGCGCTGGAAAGCGGACCAACGCGCCGCGTAACACGCTGTTGTGGAGGGGGCTCTCGCGCTCTGAATAGTGCGCACCACGGCAGGAGGCAAGCCTAACCTCTGCAAGCGTTCCCGCTCAGCAGCCAGCCCCACAGTCACTGGGTTATCACTGGGGGGGGGGGTGAGATATCGCGCCGTCCAGCTGTGACAGGGCGTCCTCGCGCCACGGCAATTGCCAGGGGGGACCAGCGAAACATCTGGCGCCACAGTCTGCCACGCCATGACTCTGGACAACGCCACCATGGACGCCGTGGTCAGGGTGAGGATCGCGGTCATAGCTTTGCCAATCTCTGTGACTAGCTCCGGAGGAGGAGCTCCCGGAGTAGGCTAATGGCCATGGCGGAGGCGGCGGAGGCCAGCAAAGCTATATTGTTCTGTGCCACGAGACCCTGGGCCGCACACTGGTGTGACCGGTCAGTGACCTGAGCACATACCTGATCCATGGGGCGAAGGAGGCGTAGGCTTCCGGTGGCCGAAAAAAAGTGGCCTTCGGAAGCAGGATGGACGCCAGACTCTGCTCCAGAGGGGGGACCGAAGGGAAGCCCGCTTCTGTGTCGCCTTGAACCTGGGTAAACGGGGCGTAGCGAAAGACGGGAGCCTTCAGTTTCCCGGGCTGGGAGAGCGCCTCTTCCACAAACGGCCGAAGCTCCGTGAAGCGCGGCCAGAGTGGGGCCCGTGAGGAGGGCGGCTCCTGAGCGTAAACATCCCCGCTCAAGAGGCCGCGAGCGGGGGCTGGAAGCTCAGCCGGGAGAGCTATGCCTACTGGTCTGCCGCCTTTTGATGATCTCCAGCAGATCCAAAAGAGAGGGTGGAGCCGCCTGAGGCAGAGGGGAAGACCGCCGGAGCGGTGCCCTTGGCCATTCCGGAGATGGGGAGAGCCGCAATGGGAGGGCATCGATCCCCATTTCGAGGTCCAGATCTCCCAGGGGGGAGGAGGGACAGCCGGTGACGGAGGCATTATCCAAGAGAATCGAGCCATCGGACTCGTGCTTGTCGATAAAGCCTTCCTCCGGCGGATCCAGGGTGTTGACGGATTGCCGTCTGTCTGCCCAGCTGCCATCCCCTTCCCCGCTAGCCTGACACTCCAGAAAAGCTTCCGCCCGCCGATAAGCTCTTTAGATGGCAGGCGGATGCAGAACTGGCAGGAGGCGTCGGGGGTGAGAGCCTGACACTCCAGAAAGCTTCCGCCCGCCGGTTAAGCTCTTTAGATGGCAGTCAGCGGCGCCAAGGCAGGTCTCACAGCGGGGATGGAGGTCCGGCGGCAGGATGCAGCCAGTCCGGCAGGTGGGGCAGAGGTGAACACCGCTGGAAGTCAAGCTTGTCTTCATACTGCTAGCTTGAAGAAAAAGTGGGAGCAGAGCTACGGGTCCGCTCTGTTTATATACAGTATTTGCGGACGTAGTTGAAGCCCGAGCGGCACGCTAGGGCGGGAAAGAAAATCTTCACGACTGCGCATGCGTGAAGGGATAAACCCAATAGCGTGGCTTAGAGGGCGAAGCCTATACGAAATAGAACTTTCGTTTTTTTGCGTCCTGCTGCTCCCATCGTCAGCCAGGTAATAATTTTTTTACTAAAGCAGTATATGAAATCAGATGTATTACCTATCACCATTTAGTTGTTTTGTGTTTTATTTAAGATATTTATAAAATATCTGGTCATGCCAGATGTAATTACTCCACTCATTTTTTAAACAATGCAATTACCCATTTGAGCCACCAGGGGGCAGTGCTCCTCCTTCCCCCTCTAGCAAACTCCGCGTATGCGGTCAGACCCATCTACTAGGGGGCCGAGACTGAGAGCTACATGGATAAATATGCACCAAACAAGCCACTTTGAAATTTTGCTCTTTTCATGAATAAAAAAGTTGGGTGACCCCCCCACCCAGACTAAAAAATGTTGGATGACCCTCCCCTCAGCATAAAATAAAAAGACATGACCCTCCCCTATTTTCCTCCAGTGGTCCATTCCCTAAAGAGGGAAAGTTGCAGATTTTCAACCCTTCTGAAGTGAGTCATCTAACGGGACTTTTACCGGCGGATAAACGCAGACCTCCCGGTACTGGATAACGGATTGGGGGGCCAAGAAAGGTTGAGAACCACTGTGCTAGACTGTATATGAGTGTGAGTAGTAATGTAACATGGCCATTCATATTTGATGCACTGTTATTGGAATAAGAGTTACACTGGTATAGAGAAACAATTCAGTAACCACTGTAATAAATCCTGAGTTAGTGCAGTCACAAATGAGGCGTGTTCTGTGATTACAGAAGGAAGAAAAGAATAAACGTTCCTAAAAACCATGCACGCCTGGAAAATCCTACCATACATCCAAGTATGTAACATACTCAGGCAAATCCCAATGACAATGTGGTCAAGCACACCTATATCTAGGGCTGGGTGATATGGAGAAAATCAAATATCACGATATTGTTGACCAAATACCTCGATATCGATACCACAACGATATTGTAGTGTTGACTATTGGTGCTTTCACAAAGTGTTTACACAATGAGAGTTTTAATAAATAATCATCAGTAATGTGGATATAATGACTAAGTGGATAAAGGCAAATAATAGAACAGTTACACCAGTCTGGTAAGTTCAGAAAATGACATCACTTTACTGTAATGCTGCCTATAAAACCAGGAAAAGACAACACTTATGCCACATTACGATATTACAATAACCAAAATCTAAGACGATATCTAGTCTCATATCACGATATCAATATAATATCGATATATTGCCCAGCTCTACCTATATCCATCCAAACTGGTAGTTAGTACTTCACTTTATAAGGTTCAGCTGCAACAGGATACATATGATAATGAATAAATCCCACTGCTAGTTCACAAACTAAAAACATGTCAGCATGGGCGGGGGGGTTCTAAAGAAGCATCCTCACGTGTTTGTCTTCTCAGCTGAAAAAAAAAAGAGTAAATCTAGGAGAGGGTTAACAAGTCCCAGGTCCTACTTCTCTTCTCTTACGGCAGCTCATTGTCTCCGTCTGCTTCTGGAGCATCAGTCAATCCCAGCCTGACGTGCCACAGTGACACTCTCATAAAAGAATAACTGCTGGGGGAAAGGTATAGCTGGTTAGGGATGTTTAGTTATTCATAGCACTGTGTCATTTGCTCGAAGAGTAACAACATTTAGAGATAAATCATCTGCCTTACCCAAGCATATGATGGAGATAAGAGAAAAAACTAATATTAATTTACAAAATGATAAAAGCGGCAGTGATGAATGATTAAAGATAACATCTCAACTTACCTACATCAATGTCTAAGCTATTGTAGCCACATTTATTAAAGCCCAGATTGTTTGCTGAATTTGTTTTATGATAAAGACATTTATCTTAGGAGCACTGCAATATGATGTGGTCATAAAGAAAAAGGTGTACAAAAAAAGTATCAGCGTTAGGGACATAGCCACAGGTATAGACAAAAAATGTATTGAATTTTACTTTAGACTAGGGTTGTCAATGGATTAAAATATTGAATCATGATTAATTGCATGATTGTCCATAGTTACCTCGTGATTAATCGCAAATTAATTGCACATTTTATCTGTTCTAAATGTACTTTAAAATGAGATATTTTTCAATTGTTTAATGCTCCAGTGGTATTTGAGACTGGACGTACTCCGGTGGCATCGACAGTACATGTAAATAACTTTAGTCTTGTGGAGAGAACCGTCTGGAAGGGCTTTGAGAGTCATCTTGCCATTTTTAAGACCTTTTCCTTGGGGCGGCCTCTAGCTCACCCAGTAAGAGCATGTGTCCCATGTAGGCTGAGTCCTTTGCAGAGGCCCAGGTTCGAATCCCACCTGTTCTTTCCCTTTGCTGCGTGTCATACCCCCATCTCTCTCCCACCTTTCCTGTCTATCCACTGTCACTACAAATAAAGGGAAAAATAATCTTTTAAAAAAAGACCCTTTTCTTTATCCATTTCTGCTCAAGGAGCTTTGTTGCCCGAGGCCCAAATCACAGAACAACTTGCATTTGTCGCTTCAAACTAATTAGTGTCTTTAAAAGGCATTTGCGTTAACTTATCATCGCGTTCATTTTGACAGCCCTACTCTAGGCCCTTTCTCCGAAAACAAAAAGTCCTCAACATTGCATTTCAGAGTTTTCTACTGCAACCGACCTTCTCGTCCCACCTTGTCACATTCTGACCCTTTGCCAGGACCCCTTGGCATCACTTGTCAACGCACTGGGTAGCCCTGTGCGTCAAACTGTGACGCTCCACTACAGTCGCTGTTTATTTGCATTGTGTTGAGCTATGAGCCACAAGCAAAAGTTAAGCCTGATTAAATGTTTTGCCGGATGACCCTGCGTTGTTTTGCTGAAGTGGAGTGGGTCCTTTGAAATGACTGACAGGGCTGCAGGCAGGGTTTGAGATCCAGGGGAGCTACGGGGATCTCGACTCACCTGAAACAGACATGAGCTTTCCAGAAGTTCTCATCTGAGAAATATTGTTTAACCCTTGTATAGTGTTCGGGTCTGTGGGACCCGTTTTCAATGTTTGCTAAAAGAAAAATTATGCTATTTTTTATTTCTTCTAACTCAAACTCATTGGCCTTGGCTCATTTTCTGTGAAGAACATAAAAAATAACTTATTTTCAATGACTGCACACGGTACACCCCCCCTACATATAACTATTACATATAAGGTGTTCAGGTCTACTGGACCCAAGTGTAATAATTGTGTAATAATTGTAGGTGCTATGAAACTTAACCATGTCCTCCTCCTAACTGGGCCTGCTGTGTGTGTGTGTGTGTGTGTGTGTGTGTGTGTGTGTGTGTGTCTGTGCGTCTCTGTGTGTGTCTGTGTGTCTGTGTGTCTGAATGTGTGCGTGTGAGTGTAGGTGTCTGTGTGCGGGAATGTTGTCTTTCTGCACCTGCTATTCCCACACAAAGTTACAAAATTGTTACATTTCAAATACTTTCACCTGTTCTGATTAAGTTCTAAGAAATAAGCACCAATAATGATCAAAAATCTTGTTTCTATTTTTTTTTTTTACCTTTTTAAAATTGAATTTCTTTGTTTTCTCACAAAAATTATGACAATGATCATATAATCATAAATGTGATCTCACAGGGGTAAATGGCAAATATGAACCATAAATGATAGGTATATATCATTGGTAATTGAGCTAGAGTAAACATCTGTTAAGTATTTTTACATGAATTGTTATGGCTGTATTGATTTAAAAGCCTAATAATGTGGTGGGTCCACCAGACCTGGGAACATTGGCTGTGTAACAAAAATATGAACACCACACAAGGGTTAATTTTTGCACTTTTTCCACTATTTTCTTTCTGTATAAATCAATATTTTCTTGTACATTTAGTATCCTGAAATAAAAAATAGACTAAGGATAAAGCACTTGTCAACGTGCTTTTTTATTTGCACATAACAATTTCTGATCATTTGTGTCTAATGAACACAGTGCTGTCTGTTCTCGCTGTGGCCGTCCATGCATGCAGGCTCACTCAATGCACATTACTGGGTTCATAATTGTCATGGGATGCAACCCTAGGTATGGTCTGTTTAAAACCGTATCACAAACCACCGCCTGTCGACTGTGTGTTGGCGTTTTTATCATTTCTCGGTGGAGAGCAATTAAAAAACAACATGGCAACGGCGACAACAGTTTCTTTGTCGTCCCACACTAAACATTCTCTGTATGATTTGAAATGTATTGATAGTACTGTATATTTTTGCACATAGACGGGCACATTCATGTTTGGGCGTCAGCAGTAAATGTACTTAGTTACATTCCACCTTTGATAGGCGTGCATGTGTAAACCCCCCTCCATCCCCCTCCTCCGAGAGCCACCGCTGCAGGTCTGAATGAAGAAATGAGTCATAATAATGATAATAAAAAAATCTGAATAAACTTTTCATTTATTTAGCTATTTTATGAAGTTCCTTGCAAACTATTTTTAATCACTGATTTAAGGTGTTATGCTTTACTGCAGTATGCCCCTGGCTCAGCAGCTTGTGAAACTTTGCATTTAATAAGAAGCATGTCAAAATCAAAATTTGCCTAAAGATTATTGGCCAGCCTGTTCCACACTCTATCCAAGCAACAAACAATAAGAGCATGCTCAGACTTGCTAACAGTATCTCTACTGTAGAATACAAACTTCTGCCCTCCAACAAGCGGTTTAGAGTACCTCATTTGAATGCAACAGGCTAAAGAAGTATTTTAAACATCTGTGTATTCTGTTAATAAACCAGAATCAGTGTGCTGAGATCTGAATCCAGAGGATATAATGTGATATGTATTCTTTTCTTTTGTACGACTATGGACATTGTCTTATGTGTAACTGTTATGTTCAACCTGTGTGTAGTGTAGTGTAAAGTGACAATGCAGTTGTATGGTATCCTAAGTAATTGCAGTGTTTTTTTCATGATTCATTTTATGATGTGCTTCTCTTTTTCCCAAAGTCCCAGCTGTAGCATGCAGACTATATCATGTTTAAGTATAGTACTGCACCGTGCTTAATATCTAATGTTACTAATAATGTTGTACAACTGCCTGACTAGTGAAAGAAATTATTGAAAATATATTGTTGCAATAACATTATATTATGTACTGAATATGTATATATACATAATATAATGTTATGTATGTTATGAATGATAAAGTTTAAAAAGTGGCACTCAGCGGCAGGGAGTGGGGGAAGAAGGCCTCACTGGGAGCCTTGGCTTTTCAAAGTAAAAAAAAGTAAATATAATTGTGTAGAGGAAAAACTATTCATTATCTTATAATGTCAAAAACTGCTTCAAATATTACAGAGGACATGTCATGACATATAACAAGACAATAGTATTTCCTGGAGAAGCCAACTCTTATTTGTTGAGCTATTGTCATTATGCTTTACTGTGATTGGCACAGCTATTTCAGAGCTATGAGTCCAGTGATGTGATTGGCTAAGTGTATTCATTAATGACCACACCCTCCGCTTTATATTCCACTTCAAACAACCCGTTTGCACTTTGCACTGCTGCACCTATACTTGCACCACAATAGCAGGCGTTTAGAGAAGCCCACACAGTGTAATGGTACGTGGCCACAGGCAGCGTCGATGCCACGCTTCCCATTCATTGTCTTTGTAAACAGCCTGGCAATGCATTCTGGTACCGTTGCAGCGAGTTTCGAGAGACGCTGCGTCACGTTGCCTGCTCCTTATTTGCATAAAGTGGAGTTTCAGGCTACTTTATGCAAATCAGGAGCATCCAGCTGGACTCGCCGCTTCTCGAACACTCCTGAAAATCTTTTAAACTGACCGCTGTCAATCTAAAATGAAGACAGATCCAACAGCTGCATAGCCTATTTCTCGCATAAAATGTTTTCAAAAACACATTTCGGTGAACTATTTATGTGAAATAAGAAAAAGTTTTCCAAACGAGCCGCCATGTTGGTCTGTTGTGAAATCCAGGAAGCAGACAGCCCAAGTGAAGTGCTCGTCCAATTAGGTGCAGCCATCGCGGTTGTAGGAGGATGGAGCCTGTTTTCTTTGCTTGTCACCATAGGACCTACCAATTAGCATTGGTCATTGTGCTTATTGTAAGTTAAAGTAGGCCCCTTGATGTTCATTACTATGAATGATAGGATGGATGATTCATTCAAGACATTTAAAGTGTCCTTCTGACAAACATGCATGCATTTGGGCTTTTTATGGCCTTTAATTGACAGGACAGCTTGAAGACAGAGAGGAGGGATGACACGCAGCAAAGGGCCGTGGGCCGGATTCGAACCCGGGATGCTGCCAATGCCTCAGCCAACATGGGGCGCACACTCTACTAGGTGAGCTAAAGGTTGCCCCATGTTCACTTTTTTTATTTTACATTCAATATAACTCCCTAGACACATTTGCCGATGCCAACCACTAGCATGTATGCTGTCTCTGCATCTTTTTTCTCCTCACTTTTGCAAATGTATCGGCCAGGATATCTTTTCCATAAACACTGTGTGACAGCGCTGATTTCCCCAGAGTCATATTACATAAGGTGAAATTGGTTCAAAGTCCCCTGAGTAATACACCACTAGTCTCCTTGAATGTTCAGCCCCACCCTCACCCAATAACAACTTGTGTGCATACACACACACACACACACACATAAACGCATGCACACATTAACACTTGCACACACACAAATATACACAATACACTTATCCCAAAGGCACACAATCAGAATGCTGTGTCTTATTTTCTCAAAAGTTCACTTTAAGTCTGCCTTCTAAAATAGAAAGCTAAACAACCACATAAATCATAATCAGCATTTTCTAATCATTTTCATTTTTTGTAATCTATAAAAATATTAGTGCTTAAAAAGCATATTTCGTTTATATATACTATATGTATTCAGCCATACCCTCAAATGTTGAATCAAGAATTATGTTACTTAATTTACATTAAAACAAAAGTACATATTTCTGTACATTTTAAACAATAACTACCTTAATGGTATTGCATTCAATATAATATGTCCTATACAGTATATGGCAATATCACAATGTAAAACCCTAAGTAGAACATATTGTACGCATCAGTACAGTATGAAATGGGCTTAGAATTATAAAAAAAAAAAAAATTGACATTTGAATGTGTGGATTACATTTCTATAATGCGGCTGGTGCTACCGGAAGTAAATAAACAGTGGTGAAAAAGAAGACGCCACAAACACAGCAATGAAAATGTCAGAGAAAAAGACCAGAAGATGATTCAGGAGCTTCTGTTAGTAAGGGACTGTTCGTTAATTAATTTAGGGGCCACCAGAGGAGTTTTGTGGCCTCTAACCTAAAAAGACGTGACCCTCCCCTTGTCAGTGATAATCCAAAATGATTTAAAAAAGAGGAATGACCCTCCCCTTGCGTGCAAGTTTGCACTTAGCAAAGAAATACAGAGACCATTTGATTTTTACAACCATGACATACACATGTTAACCTCTGCATTCTCATCTTACACATCCCACTCCTCTGTTATGGTGTGGTGGCCATTTCAGTAGATTTACTCACTAACATAGTTGTGGAAACACAATAACCATGGAAACTAAATGCACACTTCATGCATTAGTGCATTACTTCAAATACTTAGTTACTCCTCTAGTAAACTAGTATTCACATGAAATAAAACAATAAAACATTGAGACCATTCAGCAAAGCACATTGGGATATAGGCTAACCAATTCAACACTGGTTGCTATGGACTTGTCACTAGGCTTCGTCATTGTATATTTTAACACATAGGTAAAGCTGCCAAAGCTGAACATTATATTCCAAAACATATATGTTTAATTTTAAAGCAGATTTTAAGTTAGATTGTAACAATTTAACAATTCGCCCTTATGAAATCCAATCGCGGCACGGCTGTTTTGGAACGCAATAGACAGATGCTTAAATTCAACTAAAATGTAACAGTGAACAATCAGTGTTGGACCTACAGTCTGTTGAGATGCCTCTCCAAACTCACCATAAAACGTTAAGACACGTTGAGAAAAAAAGATCCCTATTTTGCCGTAATCCAACGACACGAAAAAAAAAGTAATCCACAGCGATCAGTAGATCCACAAAAAGGTAAATGACACGGTGTATCCAGCAAGGCCGATACGAGCGTCACATTCACCACCAGCTCCAAACAGGTGAACGAGGCCTCTCCACTTCACCGTTTAAACAAAGTGGAATAAACGTATAAAAGTCCAAATCTACACAAAACCCGCAATCAATTAGTAAGCTGACATCACATGTATATACATGGCATTTAGGCAACCTTTATTGCAAGGTTGGCACGGCAAGATGTCCAGACTAGTGCAACAGTAACTTTCGTTTTTTTGCGTCCTGCTGCTCCCATCGTCAGCCAGGTAATATTTTTTTTACTAAAGCAGTATATGAACTCTGATGTATTACCTATCACCATTTAGTTGTTGTGTGTTATTTTATATATTATTATATGTTATGTATATTTATAAAATATCTGGTCATGCCAGTAATTATTCCACTAATGTTTTAAACAATGCAATTACCTGTTTGAGCCACCAGGGGGGGCAGTGCTCCTCCTGCCCCCCCAGCAAACTCCGCGTATGGGGTCAGAACCATCTGCTAGTGGGCCGAGACTGAGAGCTACATGGATAAATATGCACCAAACAAGCCACTTTGAAATTTTGCTCTTTTCATGAATAAAAAATGTTGGATGACCCTCCCCTCAGCATAAAATAAAAAGACATGACCCTCCCCTATTTTCCTCCGGTGGTCCATTCCATAAATACCGAATGGTCCCTAAGGTGCAACGCTGACATCGTCAGACTAATTCAAGGAACGGCAAGAGATTCTGTTGTTACCAAAATAACAAATAACAAATGGGATGTGTGATCACGGTGTAATTCACGTCATGTCTCCTGCACGCTCCAGAAAGAGGAGGAGAGAAGTCTATGGTGTTTGGATTCAGTTATATATTATATAGGAGATTATTTTAATTGTTAATTTTGTAATGTGTAGGTATGCAGATCTTTGAAAATACATGTTTATGTTGAAATACATAACAAATAGCAAGTAGTTATGTCTCCTGTTGTATTGGTTTGCTCTCTCATGGACATATTGTCATATACTCATACATGCATAACTTTTTTTGATCACCAGCCAACACGGCTAGTAGATTTTAAAAGTTACGAGCCAATCAGATTTTCCACTAGCCACGTTTGTTTTTTTCTAACTTACTTTACTTTAATTTCAGCTCTTCTGGTTTGTTTGGTTCCGGTCATCTTCTCTGTTTCAGAGTAGCTCGTAATCAATGCCTCAGACACTAGGTACGTAGCCAACAGTTGTATGACACTTCAGAACATAGTATTCATGGGAAATGTAGGATTTGTGCTACTAGCAGTGTTGGCCAGATAAAGATTATGTTTTCAAGCCAAACACGCAAAAAAACATAATATCTTGGCGGAAAACAGACAATCTAGAAACATTTCTGTGGCTGGCTGACTCAAACAGACGCTGTGTTATTTGCTTCAATCATCACTGCCCAAATTGGCTAGTAACTTTACAATGTTACCAGCCAAAGTAAAGTTTTACCTGCATTTGGGTGGCTTGGCTGATGTCAATTTAAAGCCCTGCATGCATCCCTTCATTTACATAATGCGTATTGAATTTTGCAGAGGCTGGACCACTGATAGCTGTCACATGTAGATGACTGTCTACTGTTACATTTCAGAGCTTCTACAGAAAACAATACTGCCAGGACAACAGCAACAACAAACGTTTTGAAGCAATGTTCATAAGAAATGTATAATTTTATCCACAGCCATTTCTCCACGACAAAAACCTATATATGCTTTGAAACACAAAGAGGGTCTTTATCTTGAGGTGCAGTGAGTTTTTTTAAGTAACACTTTACTTGAAGGTATCTACGTAAGAGTGACATGACACTGTCATGAACACATGACATTGTCATGACACAGTCATGACACATGAACGCTAATCCTAACCCCAACCCTAACCCTAACCATAACATTGTCCTGACAAAAACCAAAGGACACTTACTAAAAGAAGCGTTATGTCATAAACGTTTATGACTTGTTTATAAACGTTTATGACACGTTCATGACAGTGTCATGTCACTCCTATGTAGATCACCGTTTTTTCTTTGCCTATGACCATTTTGGCAACTGGAAGAATTTGCACTACCTCCAAGCTAACGCCCACGTGCCATGACCAGGTGAACTATATACTGTGCTAGGCAGTTTCACATCCAGTCAGTTTTAAAAGAAAGCTGCATTAATGGATTTTTGGCCATACGCTACAAAACAAGAGTAATGGCCCATTCACACGTATGGACTCAAAAGCTGGGACAGAGATAGGCTGTTATTCATTGTGGACGGGACCTGGAGTTAAAGAGATTTACCTGCACTGCATTACAGGGGAAAGTTGAGAAAAACTCAACTTTACGGAAATGTCATCTGACCAATATTCAATTAAATTGTATTTATAGTGTCAAATCATAACAAGAGTTATCTCTAGACACTTTACAGATAGAGTAGGTCTAGACCACACTCTATAATTTACAAAGACCCAACAATTCCCCCAAGAGTAAGCATTTAGTGCAACAGTGACAAGGAAAAACTTTCTTTTAGGCAGAAACCTTGGACCGACCCAGGACACAGAGACACTTATACTCATATACAGATATAAAGAAATATGATAATAATAATAATAATAATGATGATAATAATTATAGCAGTTGGTATGATGAACAGTGGCAATTATAGTGACAATAAAGATAATGGAACTATGACTAGAAATAATAGTTGTAGCAGTTCATGGTGTAGCAGGGCATAGCAGCGTGTAGCAGGATGAGTAGGGCATAGCAGGGCATAGTAGGGCGTAGCAGGGCGTAGTAGGGCATAGTAGGGCATAGCAGGGCGTAGTAGGGCATAGTAGGGCATAGCAGGGCGTAGCAGGGTGTAGTAGGTTGTAGTAGGGTGCCAAGCATGACCACGGCAGCATGATAGACAACCAGACGAGACCCAATTATGCTTGCTTTAATTCTCACAGAAACTGAGAGTTTGTTCACTACTCACAAACTCACCAGCCTCAGATGTACTTTCTGTTTTGTGCTAATAAGCCAATCCTAGCATGCTAACATGCTAAACTAAGACGCTGCACATGGTAATTGCATTACTGCTTAGCATCAGCATGTTAGCCTTGTCATTGCGAGCTTGTTGACATGCTCAGTCATGCTTCGTCACGTTTTGCCTGTGGGTTTTGATGAAAGCAGCTGTGACTCAAATCTGCAGGATGTATGACCATAACAAGGAACCAAATGAGGCTAAATATCTTTGGGTGTCTCCTATCAAGATTTCTCTTTTCCGACCACTGTATGAATGCCTTTTAGTAGAATTCTCTAAATGCCTACCGTCATATGAATCACTTCCACATAACAACGATTTAAAGTGTCAATGTCACGACGGTATGCTGTTGTGATCAGGGAATCAATGTGTTCATTCCTGTGGTATGCTAATTGCGTCCCATGGTTCTTTGTTGAATTGAATCTACTAATAATAAAACCTGTAAACATTTTGAGACTTCTCACTCACTGAAAACTACAATATAAGATATCTCAACTTTCACAGCACAGACACGTGGCACACATCCAAACTCTGTAGCGTGTGTTTTGACCCTGACTTTTCTTCAGGCATATTCTCTTAAACTGAGCACTCTCAGCACTTTTTCTTGGGAAACAGACTGTCAGGAACACTGGCATTTTGTAACAAGGTCGCACGGACTGTGTTATAGAGAGACAACTTGCCAGTGCCACATTTCACAAATCCAGTTTTGCTTTTTTTCAGATTTATGTTGCATAATCATATTTTGGCAAATGAACACCACCAATGAAAACCTTGAGAACAGAAACCCAAAATCCATTGGCATCAAGTCTATTTCTGCTGAACCCTTTGGCTAAAAGTTGACATATTCTGCTTTTTGATTGGTGGAGAAGCATGGTCACAAAAAGTCATTTTTTCTTCTTCCATCAACAGTAGTGGTACATGCTTTAACAGAGAGCTTGGATCTGTCTTTCAAATGTCATTTATTTTTGATTGATTGATTGATTGATTGATTGATTGATTGATTGATTGATTGATTGATTGATTGGTTAGGTGTCTAAAATTTCTTGTTACCATGTACTCATGTTTATCTTTTTTGTATCTATTGTTGAATGTGTATACTTCTCTTTAACCTGTATATTGGATCCATTAGCCAAACTAGACTAATGCCAATGCCATGACTTTAGTACAATACACATGGGTTGTGCTTTATCATAGTAACGGGCCATATTCGTCTACCCTTCTCCAATGCTCACACAATCATATCCACTCCCTCCTCTCTCAAACTAACACTAATGGAAGGTGCCTTGAAACATTCTTTTTTTTAACACAAAGAAGGAAAATGGAAATGTATTACGTTTTGCAGAATTGTCATACACATTACACAGTTATAAAGTGTCCCCCTAATTCAACAGCTCACAATAACGGCGTGATATTTAAGGGTGTCTGGGCACTTTCTCCCCGATATCAAACTTCTAAAGGCTGAAATTGTGGTCAGCCTACTGTTTACTGTGTGTTCATCATAGGTGTATACGGGACTGTGAATACAGTAAATGGATCACCAAATCTGCTTTTACGCTTAAATCATCCACCCACACCCACCCAAATTAATTATTTTCACTCCCCCTATACCAGTCCCTGTAGGCTTTTGCCTTTTGAATTATGAAGGCCTAATTATGTAGGCAGTTTACTTAAGTGATGGATTAAATGGCTGTTTGGTTCCCTCAGTGAGGCGAAGAAATCAAAAGAATCATAAAGATGAGCAGGAAAATCATTGGACAACCCCAGACCACGCTCACAACCATAATTGACAGGAAAAAAATCAGGAAAAGTTGACTCATCATTTGGGACCACACCCATGACCTCAACTACCATCTGTTACCTTCAGGGAAGAGATTCTGTTCCCTGCCCCTAAGATCCAAACGAGCCATGTCCACCTTCGTGCCAGCATCCATCAGATTGTTGAACAAACAATAACACCCCCCCATCGCTCCAGACTTCAACCTATTCTCCCTACCCACCCCTCTACTTCTACCCTCAGGGTTTTTAGTTTTTAGTATTTCTAAGTATTTATTTATTCTTTGGTATGATTATTATTGACCATGTATTATTGTATGTTGTGTCTGAATTATGGCTGACCACAAAGGAAGTTCCCACACGTAAAAATGTAAGTTCTTTTGATTTTTGATTTTGAAATATGAGCTACTGAATAAGAGCTGCAATGATGATTGGGTTTACAGCTAAACGCTGGTATGTTTCAAAGGGTGCCTTGTGCTTCGGTATCAAACACAGAGGGCTGTGACAAAGTGTCGGTAATAGCTAATAGCATGCAGTAACCAGCCAGCGGGTTACGAGTATTTAGCATGTATCAGGGATTAACCTGATTTCGCTTGGTGTCATTTAGAACTGCATGACAATGAACACACATTTTCACCTCTGTTTACAGTACAGCGACACATTAGAAGTTGTCCAGCATGCCTCTCTAGCCTATTCAAATATGTATCAGCTGCTTGAAACGCAACTGATATACTGGACACTTTTTCACCTCTTTTCTGGACCAGGTTGAATTGGAGGTAGAGAGATTGTATAGTATTATTACTGCAGAATTTAACTCTCCCATAGTTTGCTATATATGAGCCCTTCAATAACATCACACAGCATCTAAGGACAATAAAAGGGCACTGTAAATACTTCATTACACACAATATGAGATACAGTATGAGATACTGTCAGACAGAGTTGTTGTTGTCGTGAACTTCAAAGTGAAAGGTGAAATTTGGAAGACCTGATCAGATCTTGTAACTGAGTTAAAGTAGCAATACTACAGTGTATATACTCTGTAACAAATAGTCCTGAAAGTCTTGCATTAAAATACATTGTACTTGTGTAAAAGTGCAAGGTATCAGCCTGTAATAACCTTTAATAATATAAACTATTTGCAATTCAGATTATTGATATGCTGAGAAAATTTACAGAAACGGATTTCTATAAATACAACAAATGTACGGTTTTTAGTGTTTTTCAGCACAAAGTAGTATGTATCCTTGAGGTTAAAATGTTAAATGCATTTGTCTTCCTCATACAATATTTGTGCAGCTGATTTTTAGGAGAATCTGACACCTGCATTGTCACTGTTTGCTTACTACTGTAGAAGTATTCTTTGAATGGCTTTATTGGTGCAGTGTATTTCTTGGTCCATTACCGCCATAGTGCTACTAGTGTTAAAAAAAAACTCCACAGGGTACCTGTGACATGGGATGAGACATGAGAAATGCACATAGAAATCTTTATCCTAAAATCTTTCTCTAAAATCAGAGACTTTTTTAAATCAGGAGAGTTGAAGTGGGGGTGTGGAGAGAGATGTGAGGCAGAGGTACTGCATGAGGTGAAAGGGACAGGTGTATCCTGTGTTCCAAAACAACAGCAAGTTATTGTAGTTTGGTTGCTGACTTGGCCCCCCTCACCAACATGGTCAGCGGTTGCACTCAATCAGTGGATACTTTACTTAAGTAAAAGTACTAATACTACACTGTAAAAATACTCTGTTACAAGTAAAAGCTCTGCATTGAAAATGTTACTTAAGTAAAAGTATGTAAGTATCATCAGAAGAAATGTACTTAAAGTATTAAAAGTAAAGAACTCTCCTCCCATTGTAGAAAGTGTAAAGGATCCAAACAGTTGTGTGTTTAATGGTCTAATCATCTCAGCTGGACTTGTAGCTGTTATATTGTTGGCTAGTTTACTTTAGAATAAAACATCAGATTTTATAAACTACGTGGGTTTTGTGTGCAGAAATCTTAATGTGCAAAGTAACTAGTAACTAAAGCTGTAACAGATGAATGTAGTGGAGTAAAAAGTACAATATTTCTCTCTGAGATGTAGCGGAGTAAATGTGCTTAGTTACATTCCACAACTGCATAAAGTCACAGTTTAATTTGCATCAAAATAACTCCTTCCTTCTCTCAGTAATTCAGTCAAATCTAAACGCACAGACATGAGACAGAAACCTTTTAGATTCACTGGGACTAATACTTATAAGGCTGTGTAATGTTGATCCCGAATAAACTGAATTCCCCTAGAAATTATGACAAATATAATTACAGAACCTGATTCACCACCTTGTTTTTCTTCATTATGAAAGTAATCCAGTCTGTTCATGAATGGGTACACTGCAAATAGGAACTGCAAATATGTAATGCGGCATACCTCACCTTATGGTGCGAATTTGCTAAAATGTAAGAAAATTTAGGGCTAAAAAACTGGGGCTAAAGTTGTAGCCCGCAGCTAAATCACAGACTCCATGGCAACATTATATGTCTAGTTTATATCCACCAAATTATGGGGACAGTAATCCCAAAAAATATAATCCTAAAGGATAAAATCCTTTAATGTTATCTAATGTTATACTTTAAGTGCTCAGATGCCAGAATATATTATCTTCAAACGATTTTAAATTGCTGAGCTTCGATTCTGTCTGTCTGGATGTGTGAATGCTTCACACTGTCAGACTTTAAAAAATATATATATATATATCTATAATACAATTAAATTATCATTAATTATTGCATACAACCTTTAACAATTCCTCAATTTGTATTTCAATTACAATGTTTGTTAGTTTCAAGTTATTCTACACTAATGAAAACATAGTTATAGAATATTATATTCAAATCCCTGCCAATAGATTGGCCAAAATCATACACATTGCTTTGAAGAAGTTTGGATTGGTATTCACGGTCACTTTGTCCAGATGTTTTCAACATCACTTCCCAACCTCTCTAGGCTCAGCAATATTTTCTTTCCAAACAGATAAAGGCCTTTTCATCCCTGGCATGAACGACTCCTGTGAAAGTTTCATCTCATCAAACTTTAAAAAAAAAGATGATGGACATTAATCCTCTCTAATGTGCTCCCTTCAAAGCATGTTCTTGACATAAAGCACTTCCAGATGTTATTCCAGCTCACAGCAGAGAGCTTGGCCCCCTGCCATAGGTGTTTCAGAGCTCAGCCGAATGGAGGCTGCTCTCCCATGTGGAGTCAAACATGATTAATGAATCCACTTTCTGACAAGTGTGACAGGCCAGGTTGACAGCTGATGTCTCCTTTACGATACATCAGTCACTTAAAAGACTTCTGCGCACAAGACAGGGGCATTAGGCGCCGGCCTCCCAGGAGCATACTGTTAGCATATGTGAACTAAATATAGGCCGACTGATCTGGCTTCATCCATTAATTGGCTTCTTGTCTGAAGCTCAGAGGTAGCTAGGAACTTGATTGTTGTATGGAAAATGTAGGACATTGTGGCTGTATAACGTCAAGTCCATCCTCACAAAATGTGAACAATTATATTCTGCATTATTGTGACTGTGATACAAGTTATTTGGATTTAAAGGTGAACTGTTATACTTTTCCTTATTTCCTGTGATATCTGTAATGCCATAATGTTGGATTCAAACAATGAGGTAAACATATTTCAGAGAAACCCCCCTTGAGTTAAAACGTTCAGATTTCCAACTGTTCTGAACGCTCCGGTTTCAACTGTTTTTTTCTACTCTCGGCAACTCCAATCTGGTCTTCTATGATGTAAACATGTTCTAGTAGAATCACAAAATACAAGTAGGAACCTGAAAATGCTATGTAACAGGTCCACTTTAAATTCATTGTCATTAAGAGTCCTTTATGAAGTAAAAAGGCCAAAAAGGAGTTTTTTCTGCCTTTTAAAATGTAATATTGTATGTATTGTATTGTACTGTTGGTTGAAGAGATGTAAAGACTGCAGCAATACTGGTAGTATAGAGAACAACTTTAGTGTGAGACCAGAGCGCTTCAGCTTGTGGCTTCTCTTAATGCTTTGGTCTCGCAGAGTTGGAGGCACATTGGAGGTCAGAGAAGTTGCGGCAGAAATTCTACTCTGACTTTTTCCTCAAAATATGTAATTGTTTTACCAATGAAATTATTTCACGAGTCCATCATGCAGGCAATTTATTTTGTGAATAATGTCACAATTGAGGAAAATGACCCACTGACTAATTACTAATTACTGCATTTGAGGATTGTCATAAAACCATGATCTGCTTGTGCTCACTAGTATGCCATCATTATGCGTGTCCTCATTTCTTTCTTTCTGTGATTGTTAGTTTCACACTGGATCAATACAGTTTAAAAAATCCTGATAGCACTGAAGGTCTGCTACATCTTTCCCACTGACAAGTGTGAAATTTAGGATTTTGTGCAAAAAAGAAAAGCCAAACCATGAAAGACCACCATATGCACCTGAGCACAGAGCAGAGCTAGCTCTTCTCAGGTTTCTACAGTTACAATATTAATATTGAGTGTCCATTCATTCATTTATACAAAGTATATATATACATCCATTCTTTGTTGGCGTTGGAATGCCCTGGAGCGTGATCTGTGCAGAGAACAGATTGGTGTGTAACGGAGTGCCAGATTAGGCAGCGCATGAACAGCATGATGGATGGGGAGTTGGAGCGTCCTTTGTTGATGTCTTTGACTGCAAGGTTGTCTGAGTAAATAAGGACTTGAGAGACCATTTAGGCATAATGTCACTAACACTGTAAAAACTAGTATAAATGGTCAGGAAATTGATGTTGTTAAAGAGTACAAGTATTTAGGATCCATTATTGATGACAAGTTGTGTTTTGAGCCAAATACTAGTTTGCTTTGCAAGAACGGCCAGCTGTATTGCTTTAGAAAGCTGGCCAAGTTTAATGTGGACAAGACCCTGTTGACCCTTTTCTATAGGTCCTTTGTTGAGTCAGTTGTCAGCTTCTCCTTAATCTGCTGGTATAGGTCCATTACTGTAAAACAAAAAAACTCCCTCTCCAGGTTAATTAAGGTGAGCAACTGCATCACAGGTTCTAGGCAAAAAGGCCTGGAGGAACTTTATCAGAAGCAGATGCTAAAAAGGGTTGAATCTATCCTGTCAGATAGTGCTCATCCCTTACGGGCTGAATTTCAGATGTTGCCATCCGGATCTCGCTTTATACTCCCAAAACTCAGAACCAACAGATATAAACAGTCCTTTGTACCTGCAGCCATTCTACTTTTTAATTCTATAAAGAACCATAGATAATTTATTGACTTACTATTTATTGATTGTTTTTTTTGACTTACATATGAACTATAGGTGGTTGCTAAAGCCCTGGTGTTTTTTGTTCTGGTAGAACACCCTCGTTTTTGCTTTATATGCTGCTCTTTTCGCAGTTTTTTCACTGGAGGATATGGGTGAACTGTCTCTTTAACGTGGTCGGTGACCTCACAACGTATTGTAGGGGTGTGTGTGATGGCATCATCTGGAAGGGTGGGAACGACAGGCTGATATGAGAGTATTGAAAATGTTGCTTTATTGTCCGTTCTGTGAAATGGAAATCATTTTTGCGTTGACGCAACACATGTCGAGGCTGTTTCATAATAGAAATTATATCGTAAAAGTTGTACAAATTGTAAAAGAAACAGCCACAGGAATGTCTCTGTACAACCCCTATGCATGTTCGCATGCAACCTGGAGAGGCACGTTTTGTCCTTTACTGCTATGTATTTTCGTTCCTACACTCACCTATGGTCATGAAGGCTGGGTCATGACCAAAAGACCTAGATCCAGGGTACAAGCAGCCAAAATGGGTTTCCTCAGGAGGGTGGCGGTGTCTCCCTTAGAGATAGAGTGAGAAGCTCAGTCATCCGTGAGGAACTTGGAGTAGATCTAATCGCACAGCGTGAAGCGCATCCACTTTTGCTAGTTTAACAAAAAAAGGGTCCGTGCACCAGGCACATGGTTCTAAAGGGTTGTACTTAGTGTCTTCATTAATCAGAGGTGTGGTACGTTTGGACCTTGGAGCATTGCTATTATGATGGGGGATTTCCACTGTAATATTTTTATTTGTAATTTTTTGCATGTTTGTGTGCTGCTGCGTTTCCCTGTGTGTGTATAACAAACATAGTGTGCGCTAGAGGTGGGCGATATATATCATCTACGATAATATCGTCATTGTGTTAACAATGTGCAAATTGACATTATCGAGTATTTAAATTATTTAGAAAAACACACTTCAAAACACGCATTGGAACGCTACACATTCACTAATCACTAAACAAAGATGGAGGCGCGCGATTGTGCAGCTGCTACTAGCTCTCCTGTCGGTGTATATTTATACAAGTACAGCCACACTGAACTAATCAATATAGGACTACGATACAACACAGCCGTTACGAGAGCCTTCCAGGTGGCTCATAACATCTCGGAGGACATAGCCAGACTGGGCGCTCCGTGGATTGTTGTCGGCAGCTAGCAGGCCGAGCTAGCTACCAGCAGGATCGAGACAAGAACTCCGGCAAGACCAGAGGAGGAGGACTGTGCATTTTTGTGCATAATGAATGGATTACTAACAGCAGGATCGTTGCCCAGCACTGCTCACCTGACCTGGAAGCCTGGCTCATTGCTAAACATAGTGAACAAACTACAGCGCGATCATCCAGAGGGGATACATATCATAGCAGGGGACTTTAACAAGGCGTCCTTAAAGTCTGTACTCCCCAGCTTTTTCCAGCATGTAGATTGTGCTACTAGAGGGAAGAACACACTAGACCAGGTATACTCTAACATCAAGAAAGCATACAGAACTACGCCTCTCCCTCACCTGGGCCAGTCAGATATCATCCAACTACTCCTGGTCCCAGCATAAATCCCGGTCAGAAGGACCATACAGCCAAGTAGAAGGACTATCAAAACCTGGCCTGACACTGCCCTATCCCAGCTCCAGGACTGCTTCCAATAAGGACATGGTTGTGTGCAATATGTTACAGAACAGAGCCCTTTGTTTATTGTTATGATTTCATCTTGCTTGTATGCTGCACAATTTACATTACAGCTGAGGTGTACAACTGAATGTTTACTCAGAGTTCAATGTTCCTACGCTATAGTTCAATTAGTATTTTGTATGTCTTTGAATTGTTTTTACTTGAATACTTACATTTCGAAAGAAAATAAATAAGAACTGTTTTCATTCAACATTGTGCCCATTATTATCATCAGTGATTAAGTAACTCAGACTTTTAAAAACACATTTTTAAAGGATATCGTCTAATTATCGTTATCGTCAAAATCGCCAAAAATATCGAGATATTATTTTTTGTCCATATCGCTCACCCCTAGTGTTCGCGCGCTGTGCACGTGCTTAGGCACATTTTACTAATTCACTGTTAAAATAACAATGAAATGCTGCGCTATTGACTTTAGACCAGGTTTTTGTTGGTCAATGGCGCGATCACTTCCCACTGCCTCAAGATAGCAATACGCCCAGAATGCACCTGAACACACCTCCCTGTAAGACCAGCACGCCCATGGGCGCACAGATGGGTGCAGGGACATTTGCTATTTAAATAACGTGGGCGCTGGATGGGAAACTGACAACTGCGTTGATCTTAAACTAGCAAAGACACTTGGGTCAGGCTTTGCTTTGCGCTGTGCTGCGCCGGGTGCAAGATAGGGCCCAGAGTGTTTTAAATCACTAACTGCCTGTGTGGTTATTTGAATGTAAGGAATATTATGAACTAATTTACAGATATTTCACCAATCAAATAAGCAATCCCAAAATATTATCAGTCGGTACCAAAACGTCAGGTTCTCTGTGGCACACTGATGTAGGGAGCGTTTCTTTCTTTTTTACGATAATTACAATTTTGATCAAATAAGTACACAAGTCAAACCAAACACTGAGGATAAACAGTACAGTATGTCCTGATTTCTTTGCAAAACAATCATTAAATTTCAGTTTGACTTGAATCATTTGTATTGATTTTCTTTGAGAGTGCAATGTGACAAATATCTTTCAAAAGAATTCAAAAGAATCCATAAACATACCAAAATTCTCAGTCAGTTTTATAAAGTGGTATAGATCAGTTGTTGTATTATGATTGTACTTTTTCTGACATGTTTACAAGAAAGAAGTCAAGATATAATTTTTTTTTTTAAAGTCAAGAAACATACAGTATATCAAAATGTTACACTCAGAGTCACAAGTATTTGTAGGGCTAAAAAGCAAGAAATCCTTTTGAACGCATCTCATATTTCTACTTTAAAGCTGGGGGGATTCATGCAGGTGTCCATATTTCACTGCTGTTCAGACATAACTGTATTTAAAGCTCCTCAAAAGGACATCCCAAATCATGCGTGTCAGTGTTTGGGTGTCTCAGCTTAATGAGACCAGACAGCAAAGTGCTCTGTTATGCACTCTCTCATTGGCATTGTTTCCTGTCCTTAAAAACTTACACAGAACAATTGCTCATGGGTGACAGCATGAAACATTCTTCAATATTTTACATTGTGGTTTTTATCATCATTGAATACATCCTGGGATAGTTAATATGTGTAAAATTGAGCTACTGTAGAAAGGAACATCATCATACAATATGCATCACACATGAATGAGAAGTATATGAAAGGAGAATACAAGATTTTGGGACATCTAATGGCACATCGTACAAATGATTGGCCTGTGAGATATACAGTAGACTATTCGCTGCCATGATTTGCTTGCCAAATATGCAATACAGAGTGAAAAAGAATCCATCCAGACACATATTTTATATTAGAAGTGTGATTGCCACTGTTGGCAGGCAAGAAATTCAACAGGATTAAAATGATCAAATCACTGATATAAGTTATTAATTTATCTTCTGGGTATGCCAGGGTTACATTTTCAGTATGCTACATGTAGTCTCTCATTGGCAGCTCTATCTCCACAGCACCGTGGAGTAAGGTCTGGCTACACCACAGATGCATTCTGGGATAGGAGAAAAAAGTTGCAAAGTTGTTTGCATTTCTTTAAACCAATCACAATCATCTTGGGTGGTGCTAAGACTCCAGACGCAGCGATTGTGGCTCTGCTAAATAGTCTCAGGAAGGAACTTGTTTTGGTGGAACATTTGCACCCCGCAAAAGAAAACGGCACATACAATATTAAATGAAGTTAACTGTTGGTACAATACAGTAACTAGTAGAGCTATTTAATTAGCTGATACATGGTTAAACCTCATTAGCTCTTACCAGTGTATCTCTCTGTGTACTTCGTCCACAGCAATCCCACCAATCAGTCCCAAAACGTCCCAGTTAGAGAGGAAATGACCTAAACATATTCTTTATAAATCTTTACAATCATTCCCTGAAAGAACCAAGCAGGCCTGCCTTGTTGCAGCATCCAAATGTACTTCAAAACTTGATTTTCAGCGTGTAGCTTGCTAGTTTGAAGCTTGTTGTTGTTTCCCTGATTGCCTGACCTCAAGTGGACTGATTTTCTTTTTTTGATTTCAGATTGTGGAGTCTCTGATGATTTTAAAATACCTTCAAAATAGTTTTGATGATGCTTAGCTCTTTGACTTGGATATAATGTTAATACATATATATATATATATATATATATATATATATATATATACCTACAATAGAAGTATTTAACACTAAGTAAAGTGCTGTAACGTGAACAGTCTGCAGCAGCTGCTGGTTGTATTTAGCCTCTACAGAGCTCCAGGACGCCGGCTACCAGCAGCAGTTGTTCAGCCGCCAACAGGTGACTGTGAGCCGGCTACAGACACCGCCAGATGACGGTCCTTTCAGGGGCCGTGGTAGTGGAGTTTAGCCAGAAAAAGTGAGCGTCATGCGGTGATGACAGTTAAGTTTAGGCACTAAAACGACTCGATAAGTTCATGAAAAAGATCGTGGTTTGGATTTAGACATTCCTGAGGAACGAAGGAGCGTTTCCTGGGTGAAAGTATTTTCTTTTTGCCACTAATTGAACTCCGGCTTGAAAGCGCTGTGTTTTATCTTGACACCATGTTGTGCTATTTGATTTTGAGATTATTTTCCATTGGATATTGAAGTTCATAAATAAGTGTTTTGGCATGGCATAGAAAGGGGGATTTAATTCTTGCATGTTTTGTTTTGTTGTGCATGAATAAGTAACACCCACCCCCTCTGCTTTTTTTTGACAAATCACACTATATCTGTATCTGTGAATGTTGCTCTGTTACAAGCCAATATGACCACCTAACTAGTTTATAACCCAAACTATGCCATGCCTAAAATAAGCCTGAGCTAGTATGTGCATTATGACCAGTAGCACTCGTTCCAAAGCCTTCCAATCCACTAGGTCATCCTTTCTGACTTTGCCCAGTGGAAGATGTTCCGTTTTAACGAATATGACCTCAGCATTGCCAAGAGGGAGTCCGAGCAGCACGAATAGCAGCGACACAGTGTTGAGGGGCCGGTGCCTGCATTGCTAAAGGCAAGATAACACCAAATGAGATGTGACAGCTGAAAGAGAAAACAAGCCCAGCTGATGGGGCTAAAATGAGAACAGAAGGTCCTTTGTATCACATGCTTTAGTATTTTCACAGAGGGGGTACAGTATGAAAGATGTGGGTTGAATATTTGTGAATTATGAAGAGTTTCAGTGCACAATGATTAGGTTTATGTGGTAAAATCAATATTATTAAAGTTTTAATTTAAATCAGAGCTAACTACTCTCCTCCCTGGGATGAAGAAGACTTTAGGTGTGTCTCAATTCAGATACTTCCGTAAGTACACTTAACATGTAGTACACTGTGTACCCGATGTACTCACTTGTGCCTAAATTTCTACTACTATAAGAAGACTACTTCTTCTTTTTAACTGCAGCTGGGCTGAGCATTACCACCACCTGTTGGCACCTGCCAACACATATACCGGCTTGGTTTCTCACTATCTGAATACAGAATAGTGATACTTATCTAAAAAACACATGTATAAATGATCTTTGTATATTTCTGTGTTCTCCGTTTCAACCACATTCACAAGTTTTGACCGTTTTGAGTGCAGCATCCGGGTACTCGTAGTGTCATAAAAGTCAGGACTGGTGATGCAGACTTTTCTGTTAGTGGCACGTTGCCGTAAGATGGGAGTGAGCAGTTGACCGCTGTATGATCCTGCAATCCATAACGGACTTTTCTTTGGATTACCTGGCATGTTTCGTCATCTTTCCTGTGTGCGTGAATGTCCGATAAACCGCACACCTAGGTTACCTTTGATGCATGTCATAACTAGGTCTACTGTATACTGTGCTGTATTAAGGAAACATTAAATGATTAAAGCCACACCTGTCTCCGGTCTAGTGTGTTCTGTCGACACCCCAGCTATCATAAATATTCCTTCACCAAAACCTACTTTCTTTTGCGTAGTCAGTGTGAACACACTATATACTCAAAATAGCAAGTGCAAGTACAGTGTGCGTGATTTGAGACACAGCATGTATCTGTCCAGTGTTCCGCCATAACTGCCCTTCAATGATCTTGTTATTGTGAGAAATAAGCAGGCTTCACATGCAGCTCAGGGCTCGCCTGTTAGTAAAAGATCTGTCCTGGTGATGTAAAAGGGGAAAGTGTGTGTGTGTGTGTGTGTGTGTGTGTGTGTGTGTGTGGTTGGAGGGGGGGGGGGGTTGTTGTCACATTAATATATAATGGCAGACAGAACTCTGATGGCCACACAGCGTCTGATCTACGATCAAACAGAAAGCACTGTCCTGCCACACGCTGTGCATGAAACACACACAGACGCATGCATCCACACACACGCACACACACACACAAACACACACACACACACACACACACACACACACACACACACACACACTTCAAGCAATCTTAACAGTTAGAAAACTTAACAAAGCCTTTCAAATCTGAAGTGGGGTCATTTCTCCATCATACTTCCCAGAGTACCCATCAGTTTTCCCAGTTGCTTCGCAGCTTTCTTTACATCTGCCTACAGGTACTCGCAAATCCGAAAAAAAAAACTTCCAGTGGGCTCCTGCATTCAGAAGCCAAGTGAGTGCTTGAACCTTCTCTTGTCGGGAGCCATTTCCTGGCTTTACTTCACACACTCGGTTCAGATCGGACAACTGCTCTGACTTCTCTGGATCTGAATATTTTCGTTTCATCTTCGTTTCTGATGTGTGGAGTGTTGCTGCAAATCTATTTGTTGACTCGTTTTATCTTCTCTTCTCCCCCTCAGGGAATGGTTTGTAGACAAGTGGCTTCCAGGTTTTTACCTCCAGACTTTTGGTTTCCAGCATGTCTGCCAATTCTGTTGGTACCAGCTTGTTTAACCATCTGCATTAGTCCCATAATAAAAAAAATAATTAAAAAAACATGAATTATACTGTATGCTGATGGTGCTGCACAGCCTAAAGGTCTGTTTAATTCATTTTACAGGGATATGTTTTATAGATGATTGATTTTCAATGGCAAATACAATATTTTGGTATTAAATCTGCCAATTCAAAGTGTTATGTCGTGCTATTATTCTTCTCTCTTCTCCTTCAGACAAAATAAATCCACCAATGTACTATTAGCAGCAGATCACTACTGGCTACGATCAGAAATGGCCCAAAATCCCACCAATCTAAATCACCAAACACATCATAATACAACCAAGTCTCTGCAAAATTAGATTTATATATAATTTTTTCCCCAAAAATTTGGTAATCGCTGCATTGGTATGTATGTTTAGAGGGAACCTTTTTTTTATGTGAAGGAATGCTACATTTATTTACCACACCACGGTGCTGAATGTTGGCATTATGTAAATAAAGAAAATCATAGTCCGGTCTGCCTTTTTTTCCCTCCCAAATGTATTTACTGTTTCAAATAAGATAATTTCTAGGAGACAAAGTTGCATTTACTGCCATTTAGAACAACACAGTAAGTTTTCCAGATCTGATTTCACACATATTAAATGAGAATTCCGGTCGATATCAACACGTAGCTCTGTTGTTTGTAAATTAGGAATGCTGGTAGTAGCGAGAAAAACGAAACCAATCGGTGCTGCCTACACCGAGTTATCCTCCTGCTAGATTTTGCACCCAACAGGCTTAAACAGGGCTTAAACGGGGCAAGTTTTAAACGTGTTTTTAGCCTCTAAACATGTTCGAAATGCCATTACGAGTGCTTAGCCATGTGCAGTTATTCCTTATGAGGGAACACAGCGAATTTGACTGCAGTAGATGTGACAGAAAGCCATAAAAGTTGTGTTAATCCATACCTCTGTTTATTTCCTGGTTTATGGTGAAGCCCACACTAGTCGAATGCCGATCTCATACAATCCAATATTCCAAAATGTATTTTTTCCACAAAAAAATGATTTGCCGAGGTTCTGTGAATAATGAGTATGTATCAACAAGCTGTAACGTGACACCACAGTGGAGCGAGCAGAGCTGCAGTTCAAGAGTTCAACAGCTAGGTAACCTAGCAACGGCAGCAGGGGGAGGAGCTCACAGAGCTGACAGACAGAGCTTGGAGTTAGATCAGGACTAATATGAGAAAATGGTTCCAGTTTGTGCCTTTCCAAATTGCGGCAACCAAATGAAGAGATATTTCAGCTTGAGCTTTCACCGTCTACCCCTCCGCAACCGGGAGATTTTACAGTTGTGGCTGGTTGCACTTCAGCTTGATGTGCAAACTCCCTTGCAAATATTACGTGAGAGAGATTACCGTGTTTGCAGCGAACATTTTGATGAAGACGACTTCACCAAAAAGAACATCAAGTCCCGGTATCTGAAGGCAAATGCCATTCCTAAAGCGAAAAGACCAGCTGCAGACAAATTGGAGGTAACGTCTTTATGATTTATACTTTCCAAGGCTGAAGTAATACTCAAATTTTTTTTCCTGTGAAGAAATGTTTCGCGGTGTTGGTGAATTCTTGAAAAAAAAAAACACCACTAAATATTGTAACTCCCGTTACTGAGATTGTAACCCGCGTATCATTTTACCAACATGTAATTAGTAATGAGTTATATTACTGCGTTACAGGAAAAATGAATATATTACTGTAATTGCCTTACTCCCAACACTTTTCTTGTTGGCCATTGAGTCTGACTACAATGTTCTTTCTCCTTCTTACTTATTTAGGGGACAACATCCAGTCACATAGAGACAGAATTAGCTGCAGTGCCACAGTCAACTCCCAAGAAGGCGTCAAGCAAATCTGGTCATCCAGCCAGTTTCAAAATAGTTCTTTCAAGTCCACAGACAAAAATCCCACAACAACGTTCAAAGCCTTCATCATCTGGCATAGCCTATCTTGTACTCCCTCTTTTACAGTACCAAACAGTAAGTTGTTTTAATTATTTAACCTTTTTGAATGTTAATTTGCTATTACAATCATTTTCCTATATTGTTATGACAATGTTATTTATATTACTTTATGTTGTGAATTGAAGGACCAGGCTGCCACTGCATCTAGCCCATCTTTCAATGCCCCCCACACAGCCAGTGGGCATCTGTCTCAAGTGAGTTGAATACCTTTGTTTTTTGGTCTTTATATTAGCTTTGTCGAGATAATCCTTATAAATGTCATAATCATGTTGTAAATACAAACGGACATCTCAGACATCATTGGAGTTTCATCCTTTTTTGTGAATTGTAGGACCTAAGTACTTCTGCATCTAGTCCATCTTTGACCGTCCCCTGCACAGCCAGTGAAGATGTGTCACAAGTGAGTGGAATGTATTTTCTTTGATATAAGACAATGTTCCGGATGGGAATGTTGATGATTAGAATGTATTTCAGGACTAGAATATGGTAATGTTTGGGACTATGACAAATGAGTTTTATAGGCTAGCAGTTATTTGCAGTATGCCATTATTTCTTATGTTAAGACACTACATTCATCGCATACTACATAGTCAGTTTTTATATTTCATTGTGATGCTGGACTAAACAGTGGTGTTTTTTTGTCAGGACAACCAAAGCACAAAGTTGTTTACTTGCTGCAGTCTCAGCAATGGGTGGCAAAGCCCATGTATGAACGTACAACTCAGGCCTTCCGCGATGACCTGATGGAGCGTGTCTGGAGGAGGAGAGAAGACAGGACCATAGTCTTCTCCGAGTCCTTACCCCGTCATCGACAAAGAAGAAGGCGACTGCTTCACAACATATCCCCAGTTCCACGGCCGGATAAGAGTGAACTGGTTGCTCAAGCCAGCTCACATTATATGAGCATGTTCTAGGCCTAGGAAAAGAGTACTGAACTATTTTTTCTTTGTACACTTTAGACTATGTTGCAGCATGATTATGTATAAAACCACACACTGCACTGTACATACTTTACATTGATTGTGTCTAGATTGTGATATTGTAATTTCCTTTTTGTTGTTGAAGTAAAGACACAAAAGCACAAATGTAATGTGTACCGTTATATTATAAAACCACTGATAACAGACAGGTGTTAGCAATATATTATAGAACTCTACAATGTACTTATTCTTACAATTTACTTATTCAACTTTACTTGTACAATATACATATTCTTACATTTTCCCTTATAGAACTGTGCAATTGTTTTGTTTATTCCTAGTAATGGCAATACCAAGTTTTACTAGAAATCATCAGAAAATGTCCTCTGCCTCTTTGAATCCCGTGTAACTTCCAGTGGGGGAGGGGTACTATTGTCTGATCACTGCTACAACACAGGTAGGCAAAGTTCTTCTGGTGCCACGGCCAAGGGGCTCTCCTCTCAGAACCCACTTCAGAATCACCCGGTAGGCCACGAGTCTGCATTAGCTGGGGGGAGGAAGGGTGAGGTTTGGTTATTTCACTAAAGAAGTGATGCATTTATTTATAATAAATAATAATACATTTCATTTATGGAGGGCTTTTCATGGTACTCAAAGACACTTTACAGTAAAAACCAGCACATATAGCACATTAAAAACAGATAAGCAATAAAACCAACACATACAACAAGCATATTTAGAAGCAATAAAAACAGTAACTATCAACTATCAGGTGAGAAATGTAAGATTATTGTATGTGGAAAGCTAATCTGAACAGGTGTGTTTTGATTAGTGTTTTGAATGTGTATTTACAACAAATGTACCTAAGCTAGGACAGAGTCACGACAGCCTGTTGTACTCACTCATTAGACAGCTGGCCATCAGGTCCGTCCGGTTTAGGCCGCTTCTTCCAATTTACTTTCAGGACAAAAAAAAAACGCTTCCAGAACATCCTTATAGATCAGATGGGGAAACCTCTGTGTATGGGCGAAACCATGTCCGTTATCTGGGGACCATCCAGACCAGGCTGGATGAGATCCCATTCCTCACAGCACAGGCTTTCTTCCTCGGTGGTCATTGCGATACAGTATCCACACGAGCATCATGTACCCGCGTCACGTGCAACCAGCCACAACTGTAAAATCTCCCGGTTGCGGAGGGGTAGACGGTGAAAGCTCAAATATCTCTTCATTTGGTTGCCGCAATTTAGAAAGGCACAAACTGGAACCATTTTCTCATATTAGTGCTGATCTAACTCCAAGCTCCGTCTGTCAGCTCTGTGAGCTCCTCCCTGCTTTTGCCGACAGTCTCCACCGTTGCTAGGTTACCTATGCACATGGCGATAGCTGTTGAACTCTTGAACTGCAGCTCTGCTCGCTCCACTGTGGTGTCACGTTACAGCTTGTTGATACATACTCATTACTATGGAAAGAACCTCGGCAAATCGTTTTTTTGTGGAAAAAATACATTTTGGAATATTGGATTGTATCGGCAATCGACTAGTGTGGACTTCACCAGAAACCAGGAAATCAACAGAGGTATGGATTAACACAACTGTTATGCCTTTCTGTCACATCTACTGCAGTCAAATTTGCTGTGTTCCATCGTAAGGAATAACTGCATATGGCTAAGCACTTGTAATGGCATTTCGAACATGTTTAGAGGCTAAAAACACATTTAAAACTTGCCCTGTTTAAGCCCTGTTTAAGCCTGTTGGGTGCAAAATCTAGCAGGAGGATAACTCGGTGTAGGCAGCACCGATTGGTTTCGTTTTTCACGCTACTGACAGCATTCCTAATTTACAAACAACAGAGCTACGTGTTGAAATCGACCGGAATTCTCCTTTAAAGTTTCGTTTTGGTAAGGGTTAGGCACAAAACTACTTGTTTAAGGTAAGGGAAAGACCGCAGTTTAGGTTAAAATAATTGCATAGTTATGGTTCAGGCTGTTCTCATTAAAAAATTGTATAAATAGCTACGCAAAGTAAGGCACTGTAATTCTTAAGTATTCCACATATTTTTTGCTGTATGCACCACAATGACAACTGCTGTATAGGAACGCTGTGGGCCGTGTAGGGATGAAGTCTGGGGTGAATGGGTTGGTCAAAAAAGCTTTCCAGCTGCGGAGTGGAGTTCAACAAAAGGCTTTCACCCAGGAAATGGGTGTTTCTTGGGAGTTTTTTAATCCAAACCACAATCTTTTATCTAAACTTCTCATTTTGGTGCCTAATGTGGTGTCTTGAGTTACAACTTTAACTTAAGATTTGGTATAAGGGATTCCTATGACCATTACTCCACCTTTAATGTAACCTCTGGAAACTGTTAACATGAGCCTATGGGCCCTCTTGGACAGAAGAGCCCTTATTTGGAGTTATGCCAGATAGAAACAATCGATTGGTCAGTTCTCTGTTCCAATCATATACTTGCATATATTACGTTTATGTTAATGTATGCATAGACTATATACTGTGTGCTCACAAAGAGAAGGCAGAACGACTTTTTGGAAGAATTCGGGTTGGTCATTCTCCAAGCTCTCTGCAGGAGTTTGTAAAATTGATGCTGAATCTCTGATTGTAATAAACCTTTTTATAATGAGAGCAGTGTCAACGAAGTTCCTTTTCCACACATCAACGACGCAGTGTTGCAACTAAATATACCACAATCTTGGCGTCACGAACAGGATCGATTTGCATCTCCCGGGTCATCGTTTCATCGGGGACACCGTCAAACTGACTCCCGCTTCATTGGCTGGCTTATAAGGTGAGCTTTCTCACAACTTTGGGCGCTGGTCAGTTTGTGTGTGGCTCTGTGTGTGCGTTGAGGGGTTGCACCATGTCGAACCTGTGTGTGTTTTGTGCGGTGTTGCTGTGTGATGGAGGTTCCATTCTAAAATTGATTTGCGTTGAAATCAAGGCAAACAGGGGGTAAGTGTGAGTTAACATATGAGAAATATAGGAAGAGGAAAATAAAGCAAATGCTTAAGGAAGTTAGAGAAATAGAGAAAAAGGAAAATAAAGTAAGGGATTAAGGAATATAGACGCGGATAATGTGAAAAGGCTTATAAATAAATAGTCAAATTGGATTAAGGAAAACAGTTGATAACCCTGGCCAGGGAAATTTGGCTTGAACAACATAAAGAAAAAGGAATAAAGAGAAAATAAAAGGAAATAAGAGAAAATAACAGGAATAAAGAATAAAGGATAACGGATTAAGGTTAATCTGATAAAAGCCCTTTGAAGAAAGGCGATTTTAGGATGGGCTGTAGTCTTGAACTTTTACTAGATACAAGTTGAAGCCAGTTCAGGGAACTGAGGTGTAGAATGTTTGCCAATCGATTCATTGTTGATGAATAATGTCCGAAGCAGACCTCCATTGGAATTCTATACCTAGGTAGCAAAATACTTAGGAAAACGAAATAAGGAAGAAAAAGAAAAAGAATACGGCAGAAAGCATGCTCTTTTTAGGAATTATATGGATGAATGATGTCGACTTTTGTGTGTATGAGAGAGTGTGTGTGAACAGCGCTGTGTGTGAACAGCGGTGTTTCTGCTGTGTGTGAAAAGGCTGTGCATGCGTCATGAGGATATCCTATATTATATATATATATATATATATATATATATATATATATATATATATGTGTTTTGGTTGAGAACAGGAGTTTTAGTTATCTGTAAGGAAAGATATTCTGTTCATTATGGCTAAAATATGAGTCTCTTTTTGAAGAGAACGTTTTCAAAGTGTTAAAATGTATGAGCCTTCTTTGGGAGGACTTTGTTTAACAATCTATGAGTCTTCTTCGAAGGAGAACGTTTTCAAAAACATATAAAAACTTATGAGCCTCCTTTGGAGGATGTGAAAATAGATTGGGCTATAGTGAAAATAAGAAGCTTCAAATTAGGATCTGTGTTTTATGTTTTTGTGTTGGTTTGTTCATTTTGTTCATTGTGTTACTGTTGTTTTATAAAAATGGGGTCTGTTAGGAAAAATGGAGAGACAATAGGTCTGTCTGTTGAGAGAATTTGTAAGAATCATTAAGTCCTCTCTGATTTCTTTGAGATCGCTTAAACTGCTTTGTGATAGTATATTGCAATTTGCATTATCTGCCATTTTGAAACTAGTAAGATTAAGAAATTCTATTTTGAAGTAAGCTGAGTGATTCTTTAGTTATTCTTCTTTGTTGAGCGTGAGCTTGGGTGCTGTGGAGTTCCTCTTACTGTGAAATCACACTGCTGACTGATCTGTGCATGCCCAAGAATGCTAGGAATTCAAGTTTTCACAGAAAGTTTAAGCCACTCCCTGCCTGCACTGGGGTGCTGCAGCCTGTAGACCTGTGCTGTAAAGATGAGAAAGGGGGAGATTTAGACTTAGGTGCGACTTGAGATGAAGTGTTAGGTTTGTTAAAGCGGCTATTGCTGGACTATGAAACTATGCAATTAAGATCCATTAAATTTATAAATAAGAGTTATGTTGACAGATAAATAAGAAAACTGTTATTATAGTGATTAAAAGTGTTCTCAAGTAGTAAGTTGATTGATTATTTCTTAAGCTTGAAAGTAAATACAGGTATGTTTAAAAAGATAGGAAAATATATTGTGATTACTCAAATAGTTAACAACTGTATTTTCAAAAAGATGTGGTTAATTTTAGTTGATGATATAAATAATTAATCAATATGCAAGGTTGAATGAGTTTATATGAAGCAAGTGTGTTCAACAAGACATTGAACCTTTTTTCTTTCATTTATATCTGTATGTGAGTACTAAAGAGGCAGTTGGAACTGAGTTTGTCAGTTCCTGAGGAGAATTGGTGTAGTTGCTGAAACCATTAAAGTAAAAGAAAAAGATAAGAGAAGAATAAAATAGAAAAAGAAAGGAGAACGATTAAAATAGGGACAATATACATAAAAAGGATACCTAGAAATGTGGACTAAATATAAAAGATGTAATTAAGAAAAAAAAAAGAGATTAACAGCTGGCATAGAGGTGATTTGCTGGAACTCATATCAGTGATTGATCACCCTGGATTAAGAAAAGTCCAGCCTCTATACCTCTATTGAAAGTAAGAGATGAGAGGACTGATTGATGGGCTTCAGGACTGTCACCTCTGCCATTTTAAAATGTTGGACCACTTGTTTTGAGTGGTGAGGCATCTAAAATGATTTGACTTTGAATATAATAATTCAAAATTTGATAATTCTATAAGGTTTTTGACTTTTCTAAGGTTCCCCACAATCACATGTGGTCATGTCATTGCGCCAAGGAAATGAGTGACATTTGTGAAGGTGGGAAACAGAATGAATGAATCTGATTCCTGTGAAGAAACAGCGAGTCAATTCAATCCTAATGAAACAGACTGAGTTAATTCATATACTTTGTATATTAAATGGGTATCAATTGTTACAAAAGATAGTCAGGAAAGTTGAGAGAATAAGTGTATGCTGTAGAAAGGGAAAAGAAAGTTTATGGGACAATGGGAAGAAAAATGGCATGACTTTAAGAGAAAGTTAAGTGTACAAGAGTGTACTAAGCTGGTTAAAGACAGAAAGAGAGTGTTGTGAACGTGACAGAAAGACAAAGAAAGAGATAAATGTACTTTTGAATTAGGATACTGAAGTTCATACTAATATTGTTGTTACAGAGACAACTGTAGCATTGGAGCTACAATCTACAGGAGGGTAAATGTTTAGATGAGAATAGTACCAACTGCTATACCACAAGCACAAAAAACTTAGGGAAAAAGAGATAAATTATGTAATTTTCAGGAATGACTAATGGTAATTTCCAAGACAAATTGCTTTTGGATATTATTGTGATCTGACATATCATAAAAAAAATTAATTAGGATTTGTGTAGAACAAACATATGTTTATGAAATATGATGTTTTATTGTTGTTAAACTGCCCAACGAATATATAGGCCTACAAGTTTGGTTGAAATGATTGGCTGCTTAAATACTTAGTTGATTGATAGAACTACTGTGATCATTTCCAGTTTAAAAATGTGGGGACTTTTCTGTGTTGTTACTTTTAGTACTTGAAGTACATATTTTTTATGGTGCTTTTTCTTACCTAGGTAATATTTTTGTAGCAACATTTTGAATCAGTGTTGTCGTAAGTTAGGATTAAAGTATAAGTAATGCTTCTCGGAGGTGTTGTGTTTTGTGTTTATTCAGTGTGCCTCGATGGATGTCAGAGCAGACTTGTCTCACTCCTCTACAAGCTGATTCGGTAGTCAACTGGTCCCATCCCCCACATACTTGCACCAGAAAAGCATCTGGAGCTGGAGCAGCAGCGAAGGAGTGGCGACAGATTTACAACTGTCCATGATTGAGTGACTGAAGTGGACACCCAGACGGTTTTCAGGGCATGACCAGAGACTGACATTAAAGAAGTAACGTCACACATGCCTACAAAGTACTTGGTGAAACATTCACAGATGAACTAATAATTGAGAGAGGACAAGCTGAAACAACCATAAAGATGAATCCAAGCTCCAAAAGTAAGAAGAAAACGAAACATCTGGAAACTAAGAACAGACAGAGGATTAGGAGGATGGTATTTGAAGATGATGATGATGAACAGAGTGATTCAGAAGAGTGTTATGAAAGTGAAGTTGGAGACAGCGATGAAGATTTGGAGAGTAGAGGAGCTACAGGATTTCATCCTGCAGCGTCTAGCATAGAAGAGATTGAAAGAGACATGGAGCGATTGGAAGAGCAATTTGAGAAGCTGAAGATACAGAGGGACAAATTGCTGAAAAAAGGATCCCAGAAAGTGGAGAAGAAGTATACATTACGCCCAAGAAAAAGGGGCACAAGGAAGAAGATGCTGCCAGTGATCATTCAAGGACAGAATTTGGAGTATAAGCCCTTGCAGAATACCGATATGTCAGATATTCTTGATAAGTTGCCTACTCTTCAAGAGGGAGCACATTCTTGGATTGCAAAGTTGGAAGAAATGTCGACAGGGACACAGTTTGCCATAGGAGATATTAAGAGACTTTTGGCTAATCTCATTGGGATTCCGGCTATGGAAGCAATTCTACAGAAAGCTAGACTTAATCAATATGTAGGGACTTCTGTATATGATCCCGAGTTGTTGGCCGCAAGTAAAGGACGTCTGTGGAGAGCGCTGAGAGATGAGTATCCAACAAATGTGCATCCAGACAACGTCCTGATTGAACCACTGGGACAAGAAGAAAATCCGAGAGCTTATGTGACAAGAGCTTACCAAGTATGGAGACATATTACCGGAAGTGATCCAGATGTGAGTCAAATGGAGCAGTCAATTTTGCGAACCAAACTGCAGGAGGGGCTGCCCCTATCAGTAAGGAGTAAACTAGCAGAGGTGATTGGACTTGGAAGCATGGCAAAAGGTGCTTATACAGATCATATAGCCCATCAAGTGAAGCTATATAGAAATGAGCAGAAAGAACAGGACCGAGAAACTCTCAGAAAACTCAATCAAATGCAGCTGGTGGAGAATAAGAAGGACAAGAAGCAGGTTTTGGTTATGCAGAATCAATGCCCACCAAATCAACAATTACCGCCACAATTCCAGTCAAGCCAGTTGCCCCAAACACCATTAGTGGTTCCAGTTGTTTTATATCCACAGCCAGTTTTTGGACAGATACAGAACTGGAGAGGAAGAGGACGAGGAAGCTTAGGCAGAGGAAGAGGAAGAAAATTTGATTCATACTTTATGCAATCTCCACAAGCGTGTTATAATTGTGGACAAGATGGACACTTTACCCGTCATTGTAATAGCCCAGGAGGGAATTCTAGAGGAAATTTCAGAGGACGATACAGGGGCCAGTCAAGGTCATTTGGAGGACCGGTGAACCCCCATAGGAGCCTGGAGCCAGGATTCTAGAGATACCCAGAAGATCTGAAAGGGGGGTGTCATCAAGGCCGGAAAGAGATCCAACAATTGAGGACAAGGACAGTCACAAGTTAGTGCAGCTCTCCACAGATGAGCGTTGACATCAGCAGACTGATCAGAGAAGGAGGGAGTAGTGAGAGAGACCAGATTTGCTCTGACGCATCGACGCATTGACGCATCGACGCATTGACGCATCAACGTAGTGTTGCAACTAAATATACCACACTAACCTTAAAGGTGCAGTAGGTAAGATTTATAAAACTAACTTTCTGTCATATTTGCTGAAACTGACCTTATGTTCCAGTAGAACTACATGAAGCAGGTAATAAAAAAAAAAATCCAGCTCCTCTGGTACCACCTACAGCCTGGAGTGTGATTTGCAAAAATCTACCGCTCCCTGTTCAGATACACCAATCAGGGCCGGGGGGGGGGGGGGGGTGTCTAACTGCGTGTCAATCACTGCTCATGCACACACATTCATTCTCCCTTGTGGGGGGAGGGGCTTAGGAGACCGTTTGGGCTTTAGCAGAAAGGAGGGGGGGAGGGACTGAGAATTTGTCGATGTTCGAATTGTTTGGCTAAGTCCTGGATCTTCCCAATCCTACCTACAGCACCTTTAACTGTTGTCGCCACATGACGTTAACTTTTTGTTGCCTAAACTTAACAGTAATGTCCGCCAGAACGACCGGCAGCTCACGGTGCTCTGTACCCGGCTCACAGTCACCTTTTATCAGGTAAACTCAACTACCAACTGTCGCTGATTCATCGACATCTTATGGAGGTCTGTAGCCGGCATCACATTTTCATAAGATATCATATGTATCGGTGTGCATTCATTTCGAAAGATGTCATACAAGCCCATTCATGTGAATGCGTTGTATGGTTAGGGAACAATGTAAACTAACATTGACTGTTCAGAATTCCTATGACCTCTAGAGTGCTGAACATAAACAGATGTTTATATGAATAATGGCACTTCTAAAATGGCAGATAATCCACTCAATAGATCTGGAAACCATCGGTTTAATCCTAGCTCTAACTGGCAAATTGAGTACAGTTTTGAAGTCTTGTTTGGAGATTGTTCTACAGCAAGGATAGGTGTCTTCACTGTTGGCGACACCTTCCCGCCTCTCCTTCTGGTCCTCCTGTTAACTGTCTCAGTGTAAAGCAGAGTTTGTTTCTTGACGATGATCTTCTGGCTGCCTTCTTTACACTTTGCTCACTGCTTCCTGCTGATGGCACTGACTTTTTTCATCCTGTTTACATCTCTCTTCCTCTTCTTCCTGCTTGTGCGCACCTGAATATCAACATGCTGGGCATCTGCACAGTAGTTCTGTAAAAGGACTTGTTTGCTGGCTCATGGTGGTATGTTTCAGTTTGAATATACAGGCTATGTATGAAATGAAGCAAAGTCTCTCCATCTTTGCAAAGATCATGACTCTAGAGGTGATAGTCACAGTATTGAAACAGGTACAGCTCATTTCATAAAACTTACGTTATTTGAACCATATCAGGCCAAGGCAGTGCCCCCGGTTTTTCATCTGATAGAGTAAAGGTTTGTGTGACACCAACAGTATGTAACTTCATTCCAGCGGACATCTGCTCCTCTGCGCTTTACTTCTTTTGCTGTTCTCATTTCTCTTTAATGTGGTAACATCCTCAAGCAAAGATATTGTCTTTCAGATTTCTGTTCAGCTCAGAAAAGGTTGATGTTCTTGACCTTTCAGATTCTCTCACTCTGCTGTGCGCATGGAGTATATTCATGCATCACCTCTGCTGTGTTGCTTCACTGTATCATCACAGTGTGTCGGCTACATATTTTTCAATTTATTTCACAGAAAAATGCAAATGTACAGGCATGACTGTGGGTTGAATAAAAATGTTTTTTTCCTAACCTCTAATCCATCATTTTTAAAAGAAGTCAGCCGCTCTTACATAATTGTGTTTTTCAAGCGTTATGTTGTAGATTGCTGTATAAGATTTACTGCTATTTGTAACATATTCCTGGATGGTATTAGGATATATGAAAGTACAGACAGGAACACAGGAGTGAAACTGAACTCAGAGTCACAGAGAGAGCCCAGTACTGGGAGCTGAACACAGAGACTTGAAGACCTGAATGAGTGTTTTCTCTCTATTCTCAATCACAGACACACAAGTTAAGCTGCTAAGGACACAGCTATGCTGTTACCATTAACCATTTGTGCATATACTGTAGCTATGAAACATAAATCATTGTAATTCGTATGTAATCCATGTATTTATCGATGTGTGCACCACAATAACTGCTGCTGTATTAGACTGCTGTGGTCCGTGTAGGGAGGAAAACAGGGCTTTCAAGCAAGGGAGCGGAATTTGTTTCCCGGAAGAAGAAAATGGGGAAATACAAGACTTTTACACAGGAAACGATGTTTGTGTCCCGGGACATACTTACAGCATATATAGATATAGATATCATATGAATTGTATGAATTTGTACAAAATCATGAGAACCGTTTAATGAGAATGCATTGACACAGCTAAGGGGAGGCCGCTACCAAATAGAACCACAGCAGTACGGCTTGGCACATGAGGCTTCTATGAGGCTTTAGTAAAAACGCATGTTGTCACAGTGCAGCTGAAGTGGACCAACCCAACCCCTATATGGTCCCTGTTTGCACATGAACCAGGCCCATTGAGGTTATTAGTCAGTGCCTTAACCCCTTGGCCATCAGCAGCCCAGATGACACCTAAGAATTTCAGATAAAATGTGATTATGTTCTCACGTCTGTTGCTGTTATTAACTAAATATATATATATATATATATATATATATATATATATATATATATATATATATATATACAGTGCTGCTCATAAGTATTCATATCCATGCTAAAGTTGACTAAAAAGAGGAATAAAAAAATCATCTTTTGGAAATTGATCTTAATGCCTTAATTAAAAAAATTAGGAAAAATCTTTTTTCAATTTTTTGTGAATGAATAATGTATTGTAAATAAATAAATGTTCTTCCTTAAAATACAGGGGCCATAATTATACATACCCCTATGTTAAATTCCCATAGAGGAAGGCAGACTTTTATTTTGAAAGGCCAGTTATTTCATGGATCCAGGATACTATGCATCCTGATAAAGTTCCCTTGGCCTTTGGATTTAAAATAGCCCCACATCATCACATACCCTTCACCATACCTAGAGACTGGCATGGTTTTATTTCAGTTAGCCTAATAGCTAACTGAGATAAGATCCATATCAATGCAAATCAAACCAGCTGCCTGCCTCTATGGGAATTTAACATAGGGGTATGTATAATTATGGCCCCTGTATTTTAAGGAAGAACATTTATTTATTTACAATACATTATTTTTTCCTCATTTTTTTAATTACGGCATTAAGATCAATTTCCAAAAGATGATTTTTTTATTCCTCTTTTTAGTCAACTTTAGCATGGGTATGAATACTTATGAGCAGCACTGTATATAAACTGTATATATTTAGAAAGAGGTTCAAGATTCAAGTTTAATGTTCCCTGAGTCATTAATGCTTGAAGGCTCACATCACAAAATAGGTTTATGTACCCCAAGGGAAGCACTTATAAAGGTCACTGCCATTTCCAAACACACAAAGCATTGGTACAAAGCTGAGTTGTAAGACTAAATGTAATCTTTGCAGGCATCCACTGAAATAGGATAATAAAATATTAACTTATTCATTAAAAATAACGATTGCTTTTTATGATCAGTATGGGTTGAAACCACCATTCAGGAACTTGGTAATGACAGTTTTTTCGTTCTTGCTGTATTCTGGAGGAGTAGATTCCAGTACTTGTGTAAACAGTGAAACAGTGCCCTGACCTTGCGGTAACTACTTTCAAAAACACACTCCTGGCACCTAACCAATGTGAGTTCTTTTTGAAGGTTGCACCGAGTTCCTTTTGTGCAGTGTGTAGCACTGTGTTGGCCTAGATACAGTACTAGGTTTTGGACCTGGCTGGTTAGTGTAAGGCAATGCCTATGGCAGGTGGCTGGCAATTGGTCTACAACTGAGGGATGTAGCTCTTTAAAGCAAGTCTAACATTCAGATGTATTAATGATTTGCTACATGGACAAACTTCAAAAGCCCTGCTTTTGTATGAAGGTAAATATGGTGCAAAAAGGGAGAGCTTGTAGAATACAATGTGAGAACTTGCAGAACAAAAAATCTGAACTTGTATGTTAAAATTTGCACTTGTAAAAATTTTATTTGCACTTGTAAAAAATAAAATTTGCACTTGTAAAAAATATTCACACACATGTGATCTGAATTTGAAGTCATACAAAGAAAAAAAACATGAGAGCTTGTAAAAAAAATCTGAACTTGTAAGTTGAAATTTGCACTTGTGGAAAATGTTCACACACCTGTATTCTGAATGTGAAGTTACAGAAAAAATATTCACAAATGTGTAGATTGATATTTACATGAACACAATGACAGCTGCAAACTTATAATGCAACATTTACTCGTATACTTTTTTTTTTACTCTGGTTCATTTTCCATCACAACCACAACTCAGTGATTACAACCTCTCGAATCTGTCACTGCAACTTCACATATGTGCTCTCTCGCATCACAAAGTGGCCAATCTGCGCACCTCGACTTTCACAACACTCTTGACGATACATTTGGTGCAGAACTAATTTGTACCTGTGGACTTAGGCTGTGGAGCTCTGAGCTAACAGAACGGGAAAAGCCTTCTTATATACAGTCTATGGGAAAATCAGGGTTTCTATCGCCAGATGAGGGACAACTCTGTCTGGCTTATTTATGTAGCATGGAAACTTGGTGGAATAGCATGCTAGCGTTAGCTAACTAGCAGCCAGCCCGCTTCTAAATAAATACCTTTTAATTATCTAAACACTTTTTAACAGTCAAACTAAAACACTGGCGGTGAGCTCCACGGCCTGCAGCCGCAGACGGACCGTCTCACCGAGATTGGCCACTTTGTGATGCGAGAGAGCACATATGTGAAGTTGCAGTGACAGATTCGAGAGGTTGTAATCACTGAGTTGTGGTTGTGATGGAAAATGAACCAGAGTAAAAAAAAAAGTATACTAGTAAATGTTGCATTATAAGTTTGCAGCTGTCATTGTGTTCATGTAAATATCAATCTACACATTTGTGAATATTTTTTCTGTAACTTCACATTCAGAATACAGGTGTGTGAACATTTTCTACAAGTGCAAATTTCAACTTACAAGTTCAGATTTTTTTTACAAGCTCTCATGTTTTTTTTTCTTTGTATGACTTCAAATTCAGATCACATGTGTGTGAATATTTTTTACAAGTGCAAATTTTATTTTTATAAGTGCAAATTAAATTTTTACAAGTGCAAATTTTAACATACAAGTTCAGATTTTTTGTTCTGCAAGTTCTCACATTGTATTCTACAAGCTCTCCCTTTTTGCACCATATTTACCTTCATACTTTTGTGACTGATTGGTAGATAGTATGACATGATTACGACATATTTTGCAGAGTCAGGCTAATGGTTTAAACTGTAGAAACTGTGATTCATTTCCAAATTGACCAAAACAGAGCGCCATGACGTTTCTGTATAAACTATTCTGTATAAACCATGTAAATAAAATTCATTCATGACCTTAATGGAACATGACCTCTGAAACATCAGTCCTCAATGGGTCAATATAGAGCTAATCAGAATGTTTTCATGACCACTGTAGTAAACAAACATGGCTTGGAGGAATGTGTACTGCTGTGTTTTCTGCATGGAAGGAAAACAAAAAAAACATAGACAATGGTTTGTATGTCTGATAAAGAGGTGACCATAATAATCATGCCGACGCTGACATGTTCACTTCGAGCTTTGTCAAACTGGTCAGCCAGTGGTATTTTGAGCAGAAGTGACCCCAAACAGAAGCCGTCAGCTTTCTCTTATTGTTTCATGCTATGTTTGAGGATTGCCTATCAGTAATCATCAAACTGCAGCTTGCACTTGCGTTGCAATACAATTTTCAGGTGATACATTCCAAAATGCTAAATCGCATGAAATCACTCTTGCGTAGCTCTAACAGTGTTGCCAGATGGGAGATGTTAAAATATTGTACTATAGGCTTAGACTTAGGCTTATAGTAAATACCGCGTACACACAGACCAAAATAAACCACAGGTCCGCTACAATAAATATAGAGTATTACTCAAAGTACAAAGATGCTTCAAATAGTGATTATTGGCATCTGACATAGGTAGTTAATGTTTTGATCTGAAAAGATCTGCACCAGTTTCTCTGACAATTCCGACAGAGGCATGGTCCACGGTGTCTCAAAGGTCAGCTAGTCTCCTTTGTGTATTTAGCTGCAGAATGTTGGACGTCCTGCTGTTGGAATCCTTTCCAGTGAAATACAGACACACGTGAGGCCGTCTAGCTGTCAGCATTTTAACCATGTTTAAGACAGCTACTAGCTAACGGTAGGCTAACGTTACCTGCTGCCAAGTGTAGTGTTGACTAGCTGAAGTGCTGTGATGCTTATATTGCCTGTAATGTCTGTTTTGGAGTTCCAGAGAGGACCACAGGCGATTAAGTGGCACCAAAATGAGGCACTAAAATTTGAGTTGTCATTCGGTCCGGTAGATACCAGTGGTTTAGGGGGTTTTGGTACCCAACTCTAAGTTTTAGGTTTACTCTTTGGCTGCTTCAACAAAAGTCTATATCCTTGACGTTCCACTTCAGGGATTGCTGGATGTATGTATGTCCGTTTCCTTCTGCTTTCTTTGTATTGGAATTTTAAACTCCGGTGGATTTGTGAGGACTATGGTTAACTGCTCCTCAGATCTCTGCAGGGTAAATCCAGACTGCTAGCTAGACTATCTGTCCAATCTGAGTTTTAGATTAGCGCCACCCATGATGATTGTGATTGGTTTAAAGAAATGCAAATAAACCAGAGCATGTTTTTCTCCCATCCCGGAATGCTGTGTGGAGTAACCAGACCCTCCTCCTCTCCGCAGCGTGTGGATGGTCTGGCAAAGCGAGACTACTTCAACAATGACCGCTCCCCCTCCCTTTTTCTCTTATTTCTCAATCTCTACTAATCACATGGATGCAGCAGTTTAGCTAGTTTCGGCTTTCTTGTGCACTTTCTCTGAGCTGCTTTGACCGGAAGAGCAGGAGACAGAACAACAGCCATGTCTTTCATCATACCAAGCATAATTGGCTGGAAAGAGGTCACGTAGGATGACATGAGTGAACACAGATGTAGAAGAAATGAATGGAAGTGAGGCAGCACAGACTAAAACCATCAACTTATTGTAATCGTCACAAAATTATCAAATTCTAATAAATGATGGCACTTTTGGCATTATTGATTGCACATTGTGCAAATACAATAATATTCTCTGGCAACACTGAGCTTGAAGTGTCTGTGTTGGCGTACTGGGGTGGACCATGTTTCTGCCCTCACTCTCTTCTTCTCAACACAGGGAATTATATTGTAATGTAATTGGTTGCAACAAGAGCTAAGGACACTAATGCACATAGGTACCGTGGAAACCAATTCAACGCCTTAAGGTTAGAATAAAGAAAATGACAATGACAATTAACAGCCCTCAAGTCACTTATAACTTTCATATTAATTATATATTTTGAATTATGTATTATGGTAAATGATCCTGAATAAACCTTATGTTCCAGAGTCAAATTATACATTGTATCTATTAATGCAGCTCATTTATTCAGAATACTGAACAAGCTTTTTGATATGATGTCTCCAGCATGGCACACACTCAGTTATAAATAATGTGTAACCCCCCTTTAGTCTGTGAATTTATGTATACAACTAGATAAGAATAAATGGAAATGTATTTAAATTTGGTGTCAAGGCTGTGTTTTTGTATCTCTAAACTCAAGCAGGGAGAGATCAAGGCATCTTCTCCATGGCGAACCACAAAGAAACAGAGCTTGCAGGCGTATTCTAAGGTAGAGGTGGGGCATGACATGCATAGGCAGCAGCAGCAGCTGTAGAAGCAGCAGAAATGAGCAGCTAGTTTGTCATAGTTTGTCAAACAGAGTTCCCAATGGGTACCAGCAATAACTTATAAAACTTGTTCAGTTTATGTAGCTCACAGCTTAAGCACATAGACTGTATAAATTATATGGATGAAGTCTCTGTGACATTGCTAAGGCTCCCAGTGGCTCCGGCTGTTGCCATATTGGCATATTTCATATCCAAATATGAAATATGAGCAAAGAGGTAGAGCGTGGATGGAGTCATTCAAATTGCCACGCCCTTAATTATGCATAACTTTAAGCCTGAAAAGAATTAAAACGGTGAGTTATAGCACAGTTGTTATGAAGGGGGGACCTAGCTATAGAGGCCAAAATCGTTTTATAATGGGCTGTAAACATATTTAATTCTGCTGTAAAGTTGTGAAGTGCCCTTTTTGGCACTTCCGCATTGGCTTCATTTTTTGAGCACCAGAGGTTGCTGCTTGGTTTAGCCTCATTATTGCTCATCTATGTAGCTCTTACCTTAACTGGTCCATGCTGAACACACATTAGCCCAGGCCAGCTGACTGCATAAATCTGCCCCTATGTGGTTACTGCTCTTGTTGCACTTCATCTCCAAGACAAATATGTTCAAAGGCTTACTTGGAGAAGTTTCACAAAGGTGAGATCTACAGTCGTGGCCAAAAGTTTTGAGAATTACATAAATATTGGAAATTGGAAAAGTTGCTGCTTAAGTTTTTATAATATACTTAATAATATCTTGCATATACTCCAGAATGTTATGAACAGTGATCAGATGAATTGCATAGTCCTTCTTTGCCATGAAAATTCCACTGCATTTCATTGCTGTCATTAAAGGACCTGCTGAGATCATTTCAGTAATCGTCTTGTTAACTCAGGTGAGAATGTTGACGAGCACAAGGATGGAGATCATTACGTCAGGCTGATTGGGTTAGAATGGCAGACTTGACATGTTAAAAGGAGGGTGATGCTTGAAATCATTGTTCTTCCATTGTTAACCATGGTGACCTGCAAAGAAACGCGTGCAGCCATCATTGCGTTGCATAAAAATGGCTTCACAGGCAAGGATATTGTGGCTACTAAGATTGCACCTAAATCAACAATTTATAGGATTATCAAGAACTTCAAGGAAAGAGGTTCAATTCTTGTTAAGAAGGCTTCAGGGCATCCAAGAAAGTCCAGCAAGCGCCAGGATCGTCTCCTATAGAGGATTGAGCTGCGGGATCGGAGTGCCACCAGTGCAGAGCTTGCTCAGGAATGGCAGCAGGCAGGTGTGAGCGCATCTGCACGCACAGTGAGGCGAAGACTTTTGGAAGATGGCCTGGTGTCAAGAAGGGCAGCAAAGAAGCCACTTCTCTCCAAAAAAAACATCAGGGACAGATTGATCTTCTGCAGAAAGTATGGTGAATGGACTGGTGAGGACTGGGGCAAAGTCATATTCTCCGATGAAGCCTGTTTCCGATTGTTTGGGGCATCTGGAAAAAGGCTTGTCCGGAGAAGAAAAGGTGAGCGCTACCATCAGTCCTGTGTCATGCCAACAGTAAAGCATCCTGAGACCATTCATGTGTGGGGTTGCTTCTCATCCAAGGGAGTGGGCTCACTTACAATTTTGCCCAAAAACACAGCCATGAATAAAGAATGGTACCAAAACACCCTCCAACAGCAACTTCTTCCAACAATCCAACAACAGTTTGGTGAAGAACAATGCATTTTCCAGCACGATGGAGCACTGTGCCATAAGGCAAAAGTGATAACTAAGTGGCTCGAGGACCAAAACGTTGAAATTTTGGGTCCATGGCCTGGAAACTCCCCAGATCTTAATCCCATTGAGAACTTGTGGTCAATCCTCAAGAGGTGGGTGGACAAACAAAAACCCACTAATTCTGACAAACTCCAAGAAGTGATTATGAAAGAATGGGTTGCTATCAGTCAGGATTTGGCCCAGAAGTTGATTGAGAGCATGCACAGTCGAATTGCAGAGGTCCTGAAAAAGAAGGGCCAACACTGCAAATACTGACTCTTTGCATAAATGTCATGTAATTGTCAATAAAAGCCTTTGAAACGTATAAAGTGCTTGTAATTATATTTCAGTACATCACAGAAACAACTGAAAAAAAGATCTAAAAGTAGTTTAGCAGCAAACTTTGTGAAAACTAAGATTTGTGTGATTCTCAAAACTTTTGGCCACAACTGTATACTTTAAAGGGAAGTAGTTTCAAACAGTGTTTTCACTTTCACAACAAGCACCACACCCACAACACCAGTCCCACCTGATAAATGTAAGGCTAATATTTGCTCTCCTCTGGTTTAGTCTCCATAAACATGTGAGATGCATATTTGTCTCTTTAGCTGCTAGGCTGTGCTATGCTCACCAGCTAGTTGCTACCTGTGTCTCTGAAGCTTCATGCTGGACCAGTCTGAGCTTTTTACTAAAAACAGCTGCCTACTGCAGTGGGAAACACCCCTGACCACGTACTCCATCAGAGCAAACTATTGGAACTAGCCAATGGCAAAACATTTTCAAGTAGTTCATTACATGTCTTTTACAAGCCTTGAGCACATAACCAAATCAATATCAGGAAGAGACTTAAAGCTTGTTCTGATGGCTTGCTTCAACATCACTAATTTTGATTGATTCCTACAAAACCCGACTGAGTCACCTTTATTACATGAAACTAAAACACATAATGGAAACCTTGACTGACCTGATAGTATTATCACAAAAAGCATGCATGTATTATCCACATTACCATGACAATAATGTGACCACTCCCCCACCACACTGGAAAACAGTATTAATGATATTTTAGAAATTATAAAAATTACCATCTTTAAAGTCAAATCAACAAATGACTACTACCATTCAGCGAATCCGCGGAGGTTGTTGCAGTAGAAACAAGCCATTGTCACACTGATTTCCTTGTGCTATGAACCATTTTGTTTCAGTCAATAATGGCTGAATGAGTCAATGAAGGTTTGTTCTAAATAAAACTAAGCACATTTGTATGCAACAGCAACACTGTCATACTGTAGTACCAATACATTTTAAACCAATTGGATTCTGGCATTAGAGCCCTGCAGCCTCCTTACACTTGAATGCTTGTTCTTGCTTGTGCCATCCTTCGCCTATTCATCTATTACTGCCATTCAAAGACCGCTATGCTCCGATTTAGCCACCAACGTTCAGTGAATGCTCACTGGGGATTGTTCACTGATGCCGAGAGTCAGTGTTTTTACAAATGTATGGATCCTCCAATGAATGTTAGCCTGTGTTCGCTATTGTTACAATACCGTGGCTGTATGTAGTGACTCACTGTCAATGATTGTTCCATTGTAAAGCTTCAGAGACAATACCCCAATTTTGCAAATCCCAAGTAGATTGTGTTATCTGACTTGGTAACTGGTTTTTGAGTAACATTTTAAGAAACTCTCTCTTGATTTGTATTTTAGGGAGTCATTTTCTGATGGCTGGGAGCATAAACTACGGCTAGATTAGGATTTATGTTAAAGCCACATCTCATGCGAGTTTATTTGGTAAAATATATTGGTGCATACTTTCTTTAAATGGAATTATTGTATTGCATATTTTCAAGCATGACAGGTGCAGGTACACTTCACTGCATCGCAAGAACGACACTGACATAAAATACTACAAGCAGCTTTGCCTTTCATTGGGGTTAACAGCTAAAACTGTTTGCACATTTGATATATTTCTGGAGTTTGAAGAGCCTTGCTTCACTTATACTGACAAAATATGTGATATATAGAGCTGCATGAGTGATGTGATCCCCAGGAAAGGAGTCAAGGTGATACATTGTCACACTTTCAATCTCCTTAACAGACATAAGTTGTGTCAACTGTGAGTAATATGAGGCCATAAAATTTGACATGTCATACATTTCAGTGAAAACAACAACAAAAATAACTTTAACTGTGCTGCGCTTCCAACTGTTTTCTAACAGGGCTCCCTGGGTTCTTCTGTGTGATGAAGGGCACTGTGGTTAGCATGATTTACAATCCCAATTTAGGCTAAGTGACATTTGATGGCATAAATATTAAGTAGAAGCGGATGCGTACACTGATCATCAACAGCTAATAAACTGAAGCTTCATTTTCACAACCAATTTGACTCACTGATAATTGCAATCCATCATTCTGAGTCCTTGAGATCAATGGGCAGAACCGAGCAGTGATGTTGTCTAGCCGGCTGTAGGCATGTCATTATGATAAATGGCTCAATCAGCTGGAGCTGAGGAGGCCATACCTTATGAGTCACACACAGATCAGAAAAGTTGAGGGAGTTTTGGCCACAACTTTATCTTGTGCCACTATCAGTTTGATAAATGTGCAGCCTCGAGGGAAGCATCATGTATTGAGAAGGAATTAGTGTGTGAAGAGTCTGCCCCGAGCAGCAGATTGTTGGAAGGATAACGCTGGTGTACAGGGCCGGCCACACCAAGAACAATAACTATACATTTAAAAATCACTCTAACTCAGTGGCGTGACTTATAATAGCTCTGTATAATTTACTATTTTTTTATCATTAGTACTTTGAAAGTATTTCTCATGTCACAGAAACCACAAGGAGTGAATCTTGTGTTGTGGATGTTATTATCATACCGTCTGTGTCCCCCCCCCCCAGCTCTCTGGAGCTCTGTGCACCGCTGTTGCCTGGAAAACACAAGGTGTCGGGGTCCCCTTGGTTCATAAAATGTATCCAAATGCACGAATATGTAGGATATTACCACAGACGTCCTGTAATCTTATGTTACAATGTCTGCTGTATTAGTGTTAAATGTATTTTTATCAGCTAGCATGCAGTGCGTGCTTGACGCCACTGTTTACAGAACGTTATCATTCAGCAGTGTGAATGCTCACATTGTTATAGTTATAGTAGTCTATAGCGACAACATTTTATTTCCGGGATTTTTCAGGTGCCGCCGGAAATTCCGCTGGATGTCCCTCATTTCGGCTGGATGTCTGTCCCCTTCCTCTTTCTTTGTGTTGTAATTCTAAACTGGATTTGTGAGGACTATGGTTAACTGCTCCTCAGATCTCTGCAGGGTAAATCCAGACAGCTAGCTAGACTATCTGTCCAATGTCAGTTTTCTGTTGCACGACTAAAACTACTTTTGAACATACACATGTTCTACCAAAACAAGTTCCTTCCTGAGGCTATTTTGCGGATGGCGCCGTGGCTCCGTCCGGCGCTTTGCACCGCCCATGACAATTGTGATTGGTTTTAAGAAAATGCCAATAAACCAGAGCACGTTTTTCTCCCATCCCAGAATGCTGTGTGGACTAGCCAGTCATAGTTATGGTTACAGTTATCATTCTGGACGGCCCTTAACTCTTTTCCTATTGTTATACATCCCAATAAAGAAACTAAACACACCAGTGTACTACTGTGTTAATACAGATTTGTCTCACAAAGCAATTATGTTTCCAAAGGAACTCTTCACCTACAGTCACTAACAGAGACAAAGTACTGCCCTCACTAATGTAATACATCATGTTGAGGAGCATAGGCACATCGCAAATGTAAAAATGAGCTTCATTCTGCTGGACTTGAATGTAAAGAACAAATTACCGATATTACTGAACAAGATATCATCATCATGGTTAATACAGCAACTGTTGTTTCTGTCTCATCCATTGTAATCCATCCACATCATCATGTTTACTGTTGGCAGGAATGATGATTGTGGAAATCTTCAGGCGACTTGAAATGGCTTAAGAGGACAATTACGCTCACAAATGCAGCAGTTTGTCTCTCTGAGTTGTTGCCTATGACTTCTGAGGGTTTATATAGACATGCAGTATAAATGACAGTAAAAGCTTATGAGTGTGCATGTAGCCGGAGGCAGGGGCGGACTGGGACCAATATTCAGCCCTGGCACTGTAGTCACACCAGCCCACATTACCATGCAGCCCCACCCGCACCACACGTGCATTCACTAATTGCATTTGTGTACAGATAGTGAAATAATATAAGCAGTACCTTATGTAACAGATTTTTAAACATTTAATGTAAGTAACTGGCAAACAATGCTTTTTAAAGAGCACACGTTTATAACAAATGTACACATACTGTCTGTCTGTTGATGCAGTTTGTGCTCAGAATTGGCCTTTGGGGAATACATAAAGCAGGGGGGGTCTGCTCTTCCCCAGGAAATTTTGAGGGTAAAAGACTTCAATTCCTGCATTCTGATAAATTTTTGGGCACCAATTTATGGTAACAATGTCTATATTTATGGCAAGGAAATCACAAAATTCTGGTGGCAGGTAACAATTTAAAATACTAAATATAATGGAATATTATTATATTCAGTAGTCCAGTAAGGGGGCTTTCACATCCAGGACATGGGCAGGATAGGACAACACTTTACCCCAAGGTCCAGTTGTTTAATTAGCATGAACAGGGCTTCATGGTCACTTTTTTTCCCCAAGGAGCACGTTTTGCTCCCAAGTTGAAAAATGTAGGGTTGACTTACAGAGGCTACTGCTTTTACTGCTAAATTGTACAATAACAATCATGTTATGGATACAAAACGTTATGAAGTGTAATGTTTTCTATATTCTATTGATCAAAAATGATCAGTGATGTTGAGATTACAGTGTAACGCACCACCACAGTTCATGCATACATGTGAACCGCGGATTAATTGCAGAGTTTAACCTACATAGTGTAAAACTACTACGTGAATGGGGAACAGCAGAAAGACGGAGCAGAGCGACGCTGCTTGTTCAGGGTTTTCATGTGTACTCCTATAGACCTACACTTCGCATCAGGTGTTAAAACCAACTGTACCAAAACACTGAACTGGACTAGGCTACTATTTAACGTGACAACGAGACATTTTTAAACGGTAATGAAACAGTCTCAATTTAATACTGATGCCTCAGGCGGCCGCGAGGACAGACAGCAGTCAGAGCTCCGGCGGAGCTCTCTGCCCATCAGCCGGTCCCCCAGAGCAAGTGCTTGATTTTGACTGAATGTCCCAATTTGAGTAACTTCTGATTGGGTCGGTCGGCCCATCTCTGGACCAGCCCGGCCGTTGCCGACTGGCCAAATGCTTAATATTTATTATTATTAATATTATTAATATTATAACCATAGTGAAATCATGCAAGCGATAAAAACCCGTCCTTTGCGCTTTCGGCCTGTAAAGACAATTTATTTGTATATTAAAAAAAAAAAAATCTGACCTCTGGCATTTGCCAGAGTTGCCAGATGGCCAATCCGCCCCTGGCCGGAGGTCAGGCACGTTATTCGACCTTCAGAGAAAACAAAAGGTTCAAAAAAACAAACTAAAACCGTAATACAAAATTATTAACAGCAGACATAGTATGTTTCATGTGGGGCTGATAAATCTCTTTCTGTATTTATTAATTTAGTATGGTTTTGTTGAACATAGTGGATGCTCAGAAACAATATTAGTTTGGTGATGTCACACAGCAGGTTGCAAAGGGAGATCAATGATCTCTAATTATGGAGAGACCATGAAAAAGAAAACTCAAATAAATTGCTATTGCAAGAGAATAAATCAATAAACACAACTAGTTTGCGAGTTCTTTACATCTTTATTGTAATATTATTTTTTCTCTTTAGAAACCATTGCTCCTGCTTTAGATATCCTGTGCTCAGAATACAAAGGTGGTATTAAGGAACAATATTCTATTATTTAATAATTTTAATAATAATATTTTTTTAATAACTAGTACAGTGCCTGTTCAAAACGTTTTCGAAATTGCTTGGCCTCCTGTATTGCTCCTTGCAGCTTTCTCCAGAAGCATTCACCCCGAAATAACTTACAGAAGGCCTTCAAAGCCCTTAATATGCAACCCCACTGTATACTACTGACTTACTGTGTACTTCTACTTCAGTGGAAAATATTGTACTGCTACATTTACCTGACAAAGAAATGTTACTGGTTACATTGCACATTCAGATTTTACTCACAAAATACCCAATTAAAATATGATGCATTATTATTCATTAAGCTATCTGGCATTGCATTAGAGTTGCAAGTTCCACCTTGAACAGACATTAAGTAATGTAAAGTGAGGACACTCAGGGATTAGCCTTGACATCTGTCAGGGGATTCAGAGGATTCTCTCATGGCACTTTTATTTCCATAATCAAGCTCTATGTTGATGCTTTTGGCCCCTTATTTACATTCAAAGTATAACATTATCCGTACCCCTATCCGTAAATTAGTTTCAGTATCACTGCTGTAAAAAACCATGCAGGAATTCAAATCAACTAATCTTTTCTTTTTTTTCATTTTATTTATTTCAAGTTAATTCAACTTAATATTTTTATAAAAGTATTTATTTTCAGACCACTTCAGAGTTTATAAACATGAGTTCTACTGACTTGAAATCTTTGGACTTAAAAACATGAGTTGAATGAATGTACTGCTGAGAGTTAACTCAACTCATTAAATCAATTTTCTAAAGAAACATGGTTAGCATATTAGCAGACTTTCCAGCATGCATTGTTGGAGAGTTAAAACTCTCCAAAGACACTTGTGGTTTGTAGCTTTAAGAAAACAAACGTGATGGAAACGTGTTTGTCAGTTGGACTGAACAGTTCAGTTCAAACTTCATTCAACTTAATATCTTTAGTTTATTGAACCTGGTTTCTCAAGTTGAGTTGCTTGGTTTTCGATTGTTAAAGCTCATAAGATTACTTTGAACTAATTATTCAACCTAAATTCAGTTAACTGGTTTATTTAAATTAACAACAGGGAACCAACTACAACTGATTGACAGTGTAGTGTTGATTTGAATGTGTAACTGATAACCTTCATTAAGCTACAGATATACCAGTACATACCTTGCAGTCCTAAATGACGCATTAAGCCACCATCACTGTCTTACACTGTAAAGAATATAAATTAAGTAAAAATAAGTCATAGCTGATGTTCTTTCGGAAGCTCTCAAAAAGCATTTAGGCTTCACTATTAAAACAGCTTAAAGCAAAAAGCAGTTGTGCTCCTTAATGGTATTAAATTAAATACAAATGAGCTGATGAAGACGTTATGTGTGACATTCTTTTGAAATGTGTCACATGTAGTCTTAGCTTAATTTGCTGATGCAAATGAGTGTTGTGGAACTTACTCAACCTGCCTGAACTCCCAGTGCACAGGCTCATTTTCCTCTGTTCTTTGCAGACATTGAAAATTAAGGCAAAGCTTATACATGCTGAATAACAGTCAGAGTGACAGTCCAATTAATCCCAATAAATAAAAGATAAACAAAACCAACAGCAGGGTGTATGTTTCAGCGAGGCATGTCGTTCAGCAAATACACACCCTGGCCTGCATTCTTTAACTCGCTGTCATAGGAACATGTTTGCACCGTTTTATGTCAAAGTCAGCTCTTTTTCTGTACCTCGCCAAAACACACACACACACACACACACACACACACACACACACACACACACACACACACACACACACACACACACTTTGTAAACAACCTCATGACTAAAAGAATATCGCTTCAAAACTTCACAAAAGTGGCAGTCTCTCCTGTCACTCTCCTTTCTATCAGCTACTGACAAGGTGCCCTTGAGCAAGGCAGGTAAGAGGCAGCTGCTCAGTCAGTACATGAGATGAACTGCAGTGGTACAAGGCAGCTCCTAGTTGTGAAGGTATGTATAGAATGTGTATGAATGTGAAGCAGGGCAGCACTGAAAAAGAACATGCACACTCAGCAATTCCCTTCCCTGGATGAATAAAGGAGAAAAAAACATGGAAGGCTTGATGTTGTGTTGGTACGGACAATTATCCATACTCAAAATCACAACATTTTAAAAAGAACATATAACTGTAAGAATAACTATTAATACCTGACAAGAGTGCAAGGGTACGTGATAATATTGTAACAGTAAGATGCTTTTACTGCCGACATTGTTTTTGTTTCTGTTACGTCACTTGGCCAAAGCCACGGCTGTACAGGTCGTCAGCGGTGCTCAGAAACCGGGATAAGATGTATACATGTATAGTATAGTATTTGGAACAATCCAGCTAACATATTCAGGTTTCACATAAATGGGAGACTTTCTACCCCCGTATTTCCAGCGCCTTCATTTTGATCTCAACTTCACACCTGTGAAGTTTTGTGACTGTATCTTGAACGGCTGTGACCTTATCAAGGTGACAAATGTGGCGGCGGACAGACATACAGACAGGTGCAGTAACTTCCTGAAGTCTTGCCAGTGTGCAACATGACATCATGACTTTGTGTAAACATACACGCCACTTTCTAAAGCCAAGTGGCGTGTTATTTGTAAGCATTTTGAGCTGTCCGCGTGTATGTCTACGCCGTATACAGCGGACGGGTTGGATTTAGGAAAAGAAGAATGGGACGGTTGGGTTTAGGAAAACAATAACGGGACGCGGGACAACAACGGCACGGTTGGGTTTAGGAAAAGAAGAACGGGACGGGTGGGTTTCGGAAAAGAAGAACAGAACGTTTGGGTTTAGGAAACGCGGGACACAATCCCCGGTCTCCTGGGTGAAAGTCCAGTGTTGTTGTACCCATCCTCCAAACAGCGTTGATAAACACGCTACAAAGGGAGTATACGTCTTGATAACACGCCAAAATGGCATACGAATTGGCGTGTCATACATACGCCACTTCATGAGATCAGTCTGCAGTGTGAGGTTACCAGGTGACGTGTCACTTAGGTAATTAAGACTTCATGTTAATTAGTGAGCTTTAGAATTGTTTAATGATAACGGCTGTAGCTTTATTCTTGTCTTTAATCTCTCTCTAAGAAAGCCAATAAGCAATTAATATGTTTTGTTGAGGATTTTTCTAATGAATCTAACTCTGCAAAGTTGCCTCCCTCCCTTTGTAGATTTTATTTATTTATTCATTATTATTTTTTACTTCAAATTGGCTAGAATGTCCCTGTAATGACTTTGTGGTTATTTGTCTAATTATTTTATAGTGATTTAGGTGATCTCTCCCTCGCTGCAACAGACACAACCACTAAACTTTATGCAAAGGTTTATGCAATGACATTACTGATATGCAAATGAGCGTATGACATGATTAGCACCTAAGCCCTCTAAAAACCTAGGGAAAACCCTGGCCATGGACAAACAATGTATGTTGTTAAATTTTGAGGACTTGCTGGACTAAGCTTCCCAAAATGCTAAACTTTAAGGCTTGGGCAACTCTTTGGATACTGAAATGTGTGGTGATCACTTAAGAGTCTTTATGGTCCTGTGATTATTAAATTATTATTAAAAAACAAAAACATTTTGGACTTCTGTAAATCAAATCTTCATCTTATACTGCATCTTCACAACTTATTGGTGTTAATGAGAATAATTCAAACTGAACTTGGATCATGTTAATACAGTTTTATACAACATGCTGTGGCATGTGCACTACAAACTACAAACACTAAATAATAAATAACCGTATTTGCAGTAAAGTTGATAAATTCCACAAACATTAGTCCCATGCTGAGCTTGAGGTAAACACATACTACAGGAGATCCACATTGGGCAACACATGAGGAAACAGGGAAAGCTGATGTCAAAACATGCATTATCAAGATATTTTAATTCCCAGCTGAGCAGCCCCAGATTGTCATTTCTTTGATTTTTAAATATTTCTGTTTTCTACATATTCTGTTTCATACTTTTTATCTTTGAGTTACAGCCAACCTACAGCACATAAGCAATCGGTCTTATGTTCAATTAAGCTAAACTGTGGTTTGCCATATGACTTCTGATTATGCCATCTGTTGTGGATTTGATGATGGTTTCATAGTCAATGATATAAGTATGTGTGATGTGCATTTGTTGTCAGGCATTAATAATGTGAACAACAAGGCAACAAGATAGCCAAAGAGAGCAAGCCTTATGCAATTAGTAGTGGTTACAATGCATAAACAAGACAAGTAGTGCTACTAATTACTTTTTGATAAGGAAAGTTATTCTTAACTTTTTAAGAAAAAGTAACTTAGTTTCCCATTAACAGCCCCAACACTGTGGATGTGCATGACTTACAATTGCACCTGAGTGAGTACATCTACTTACATACAGTAGTACTTAAAGAAGGCTAATGATCCTTGCCTGATTTCCCTAAAATGCAACCCACCAAATTTATCAGTGCTGCAACAACTATCAGGCACCAGAGCCAGTCTGTCATACTCCATCCAGCCTGCTATGAGACTGCTATGTGTGATACAATGACTGCCATGAACATAATGTAGCCATTTGGAATGCATCCAAGCCTGTGCAACACAGTTGTTTGAGTGATATAAGTACAAACTGTGAAACTGAAATCAAATGTGTGTCCGACTTGTGTGTTTCTCCAACATTAACTTAATTATATGATGATAACTAATTGGGCATACCATCTTTAAACACTGTGTCCCCACCTGTTCCCCCCTGTTCACAACACATGTATTTAAGGTTGGTTGTTAACTAAGCAGACTTGCTCCCACCAGTAAATTGATGTGCTACATTACTGTGTGGTTTTGGGGTGGGATAGGGGGACAATAATGTCTGTAGATTCTTATGACTTTATGTATCTGTATTGTATATGTTGTACTGTAAATACTTTGTCTGTATTTTAATGTGCCATCTACCTGCCCAGGGACTACGGGCGGAAATGAGCAATTTGCTACAACCTGGCACAAGACATCTATTAATGTTTTTTTGTGCACTGTCCCTGTAATAATATATAATATATATATAATAATAATTACAATTACAAAAAGCGTAATTTCGGGGGGTTTTCAACCTGGAACCTATTTCCCTTGCATTGGTGTCTAAGTGAATAATGTGGACAAAAATCTTTTAAATTGGTCCAGTGTTGAACGAGGACTCTTACAGCAGCCACAAACCGGGCTGCAATTCGTCAACCTTTTTGTTAAAGAGTAAGATCCTTTTTGATTAACCAGAACTGCTCTGACATCGCTGTCGCCAAACCCACCAGACTCCATTTAAATAAACCATACTTTTAGCATGTATAAAGCCAGCATATTTCCGCATGTAAATGGCTAAATTATGTGTTTATTTCAACCAAACCAGAGAGGTGATTGTTGGAACAGTGGAACGATGAACCAAGACGGCTTTTGTTAGTTTTATTTTGTTTCTGTCCACTTTGAATGAAGTGTGTTTTACAATGATAAAATTAAAATTCATTCAAATGGAGTCTGGTGGGTTTGACAATAGCGATATTGGGGATTTTCAAAAAGGATCTTACTCTAACAAAAAGGTCTATCTCTGTAGGGATGCTTTCCACAATGTCAGACACTTAGAATAATAATCTGAGCCTGTCAGTTGCAAAAACAGCACTTTTAGTGGACGCAAAGTGAAGGTGAGCAATTGCCCAATAACGTTCAGGTTCAATTTATTCACAAAAATTAAAAGACAAGTACAATCATAAAACATAATGAAGATATGTGAAATGGGACACCCTGGTAAGCTATTTAAAGCTTGTGTGACAAAGCTTAGCAAATAATACACATTATAAATACAATCATATTGTTTGATCAAAAACGTAAACATGTATTATGCAATAACATTTACAACCTACACTAATAACTTACATTGCAGCTTGTTTCGCCACTGCGGACTGCAGCCGTCTTGCTTAATGCTGGACCATTTTAAAAGATTGTTGTTCCCATCAGTCACTTAGACACAAAAACATAGGAAAACAGGGTCTGGGTTGAAAAAAAGGAAGTTACCCTTTAAGGTTTAAGGTTAAAGAAAGGCTTAAACCTCCCTCACGGAACTTGTTTGCATTAAAACCTGAGTTGGTAGAATGAAAGGTAAATGCATACACCAATGCATCACATTTCCCCTGCCAGACTTCACATAATCTCCTTCACATAATCCCTTTGAGGTGAGAAATCGTATTTCTCTCACTTCAGGTGCGTTGTGCACATATTTGCATTTTCAGACATCAGGCTCATTTAACATAATATCAGGACATCAGGCTCCCCTGTGACACCAACGCAAAGCTGTTCTTGTGCCTCGTGACCATCCAGTTTTCCCTGTCAGTCATGTATTCCCATCAGTGGGAGGATATGGAGCCTACAGGTTAAAGGGCAAAGCTGGCATTACATCCATGCATCAACACACAATGCAAAGTCGTTTCAACAAAGCATTCTGTGCTGCCCGCTCCACTGATGAACACATCTTGGTTGCTTGCACATGCTACTTCATCACGGACATAATTCTTCATTATTATCGATTATCTGCCTACATTGTTGGGATTAACTGATCAATATTTCTTTCAAATGGCAGTTAGTCAACATTGATTTGTACAATAATGCCTTTTATCACAAATAGTGATTTGTTTTGACAATCCTGAGCTTTAGAAAACGCAGCAGATGCTGTAGCTGTAATCCAAGTTTGAATTCACTCAAACTAAAGATTGATTTAGTAATTCCTGCATGAAATCTTTGGCATCAGGGCGTGATAATATCTTCCTAAAGACTGACAAGTTGACAAGTGGAGAGAACTTTTTCTCAGTCCTTGCGGGAGAATCCTTGGCAGGACTGAACCAACACCGAAATCATCAAAAATACAACTTCTCATCTTTGGATGTCCCAGCAAGCCTCACGGAGTCAGATGATTTGTAAACAGAGAGCGTCAGAAATAAAGCGGGTATAAGGCTATATCTCAACAATAGTGCACCACTCAACAGAGGAGCCACAGACAAGAAAGAAGGATGTAAACATAGACTTACAAAGAACAGAGACTGGGGAATAGAAGAAGTCTTACCTGGGAACACAAGGAGAGCAAACACCCATGACAGGATGATGAAACAAACCGAATTATACATGCTTCCTAAACAGAGCTGATTCTGATCTGCTCGTTTGTTTTAAAGACACTCTTTTTGTATTTTCCCACAGCAGGGCTTCAAAGAGCTGCCCACTTTTCTGTCTTTTTTTTTCTCTGCCTTTTTTCCTGAATGTCAGTTTGGATAGCTTCTCATCCCCACTGGTTGTAGTGAAGATGCTTTAAATCCAGTGCAAGTAGTAGCTGGCGGCACACACACACAGAGGCTGGCTCCTCGCACAGTCGATCTCCCTCTCTTCCGCGTACTACAGCACACAGAGGGACCAGCACTCTGCAAGGCTGGGGGAGAGGAGCGGGCGGGCACTCTCTGCTCAGCTGCCATTGGCTGAAGCTTCTGTCGTTCACCTGTGAACAGTCCTAGCTCTGTTTTTTTTCTGTTTTTTTGGCTGCTGTGACTACTCTGCGTTCTTTTCTCTGCCCTTTGACAGAACTAGAGCAGCATTAAAAAAGATGATGCCAGATTGATATTCAATAAAGGCTAAAAAAAATTAATGCAGAAGGTGATCTAGGACTGGGGAAATTTTATGAAAATCATCCCTTGATGTGATTTCTTTTTTGTCGTGAATGTGCTTTAATGAGAGATTTTGATGCAGTGTTCTGACAGTTGGGACTGCGCTAACCGGTGGAAGCACATTGTGTTCGTTTGGGGAGAATAGAAACACTGCTGGACAGAAAGAACCATAATGAGGTGGCACTCAATGAGTGTTGAGATTCGTCCTCAAATTCTCACTGCTGCTATTTTAAGTAAAGTCAATGGTGTTGAGGTGTGATTCATTTTAAAGCTTGGCTCAAGTTCCCTGCCAGAGAAGTGTAATATATTCTTGTGCTAAAACCTAGCCATACCCAGCAAGGTGTTGTAGTTAGAATGTATCTGCATTTATAATATATTTCAAGAACTACAATGAAACAAGTTCTTAAAAAAGTGTTAAGCCCTTTACTCAATGTTAAGGAGTTTGCAAATCCATCCTATCCACTGTGTGGGAAACAAGAAAAAAGAAAAACGTACAGGTCTACGCTGCTCTTTATCGGAGATGGGGAAATGAACCAGTTGTACATTTGCCAAACCAATCAGTTAGTCTTTATCCATGAAGTGTTTACTATTGCAAAACCCAAAAATACTGTTGGGAAACCAACAGCAGATACGCAGAGCTTCTATTTTTGCCGGACGCCAGAGAGCTCCACAGCAATTCAGCACACGGCAGATAGTGCGGGACAGGAAGTCAAGCACAGAAACAAAATAAAACATCTGGTTACTTTTCAAAATAAAATACACCGTGCTCACGGCGGATCATACTTCCCTCCACTACACCTTGAAAACACAGCACAGAGTTGTTTCCCCTCTACTGGATGGAAACAAACTGTTGTTGGTTTTGTGGTTCTATTCTACGTGAATTTGCGAGATATTGTGGGTCCTTGTGACTACAGCTGTCAGTCATGGCCGCATCCGTTCTGCAACAAATCCGGACCTGGTGGGTATTGACGGATGGCAGAGCACGAAACCGTTCCGCAGCGGAGCCTTCCAACAGCCATCCGACGGTCCGGCAAAAACGCAGGTCTTTCCATTCATTTTGAATGGGGCTAGTGCATTTAGGCTGCGGCGGGGTTTGCCGCAGGGGGGACATTCAAAAAAACGCATCAGGCCTATGTTGTGTGTTCAAATTTGAAAACTGTGAAAGGTCTATAATTGCCACTGTTTATCATGTCATTTCATTGTAGCCACTGCTATAATAATTAGTATGAGTCATATTTCTGTATTTGTTGTATATAGGTTTTGTCTCTCTCTCTCTGTCTCTCCCAGTCGAGGCACATGGCTGCCCACCTAGAGCCAGGTTCTGTAAAGTTTTTCCTCGCCGCCACTCCAATAATTGGTCTTGGGGGAATTGTTGGGTCTCTGTAAATTATAGACTGTGGTCTCGACCAACTCTATCTGTGTCTTGAGATGATGTCTGATTTGACACTATAAATAAAATGCAGCTAAAAACTGAATATCTTATGGGCGCAGCCGCTAATGTTATTGCAGGATTAACATTTTTTGAAGGCAACTATGAACATGCAATCCAAATATACACAACAGGTTTGGCAGAAATGACTTGGTTATTAATGCACATATGACCAAACGTCCAGATCTTAATCCTGTTAGGAATTCCAATTATACAGTATCAAAGCCCTCAGATATTTATATGATAACTAATAATCAGACTCAAACAGGAAACACAGCTAGACCAAGACACATGACACCAAACACTACAAAATAATACAGGAAGTAAACAAAGTGAAACATACAAGATGAGTACATGAAAACCTGAACAAATAACACGGAAACAGGAATCAATCAAAACACAGAGCAAGAGTTAAAGGAGACCTCCGGGCAATTTTTACGTTAATCTTGATCGCTATAAGTATGTGAGTGCTGTTGATACCAAAAAAAACGAGCCGAATCGGTGCTAGCTAACTGGAGCTGCTGCAGCTAATGCCGAGAGCTCCCACTTAGCTAGAATGGCAGTTTTGGGGGCATATCATAAAGAGTGCCTTTGTGCCTCTTAACAGACACAAAATGCTATTAAAATGTCTGTGCAACATGAACAGGGCCCTTACATGACAACAAGATGTGTTTTCAACTCAGACATTGTTTAAATTCACCTACCCTGTTAGCTGCTAGCTGCCGTCTGGGATGAGTGAGTGTTCAGCCAGGCTTCGGTAATAATCATCAAGCAGCAGTTCTCTGTGTATTTGTAGCATATATATCCATTTTGTGTGCGATCCATCTGGCGTTTGCGAATATTAGTCTCTGCAGTGGCGAACTGTGTGTTAGTTGCCGTAGCCAGGCTAGCAGGCCCGACCGGCATCCTTCTACTTCCTCCCCGCCTTCCTCACCTGCACACAACAATCCACGGGCACCCGCTGGACAGGACAGTTCATGCTTTCGCGGCGAAATTAGTTTATTTCCCCCTCAAAAATAGGTAATTGAGCACTGTAGTGGTTATGATCATATCAGTGACTATGTAACTACATGGAAACAGGCCAAATGATGCCTGTTTCTTGTACAGTAATAGTGTTACTGAAGGCTAGCTCTAGCTCCATAGGTACGTACAAGCTTCTTCCCTTGTGAACACCTCCGCTCTTCACTCTTCTCACACCACGCTCCAATCTGCACACTGCTGTTTACCTTTTCCTGCTACAACTGAAATCCCACGGGACTTCAGCGCAAGACTACAGCTAGCCTTCTGTAACGCTGTTACTTTACAAGAACCAGGCATCATTTGGCCCGTTTCCATGTAGTTACATAGTCCCTGATATGATCATAACCACTATAGTGCTCAATTACCTATTTTTGAGGGGGAAATAAACTTTTTCGCCGCAAAAATTTTGCCGTGAAAGCATGAACTGTCCTCTGGAGGACATCCACTAGACCAGTGGGCGCCCGTGGATTGTTGGATGCCTGTTGGGTCTGCTAGCCTGGCTAAGGCAACTAACACACAGTTCGCCACTGCAGAGACTGCTTTTCACCAACGCCAGATGGATCGCACACAAAATGGATATATATGCTACAAATACACAGGGAACTGCTGCTTGATGATTATTACCGAAGCCTGGCTGAACACTCACTCATCCCAGACAGCAGCTCGCAGCTAACAGGGTAGGTGAATTTAAACAATGTCTGAGTTGAAAACGCATCTTGTTGTCATGTAAGAGCCCTGTTCATGTTGCACAGACATTTTAATTGCATTTTGTGTCTGTTAAGAGGCACAAAGGCACTCTTTATGATATGCCCCCAAAACTGCCGTTTTAGCTAACGGGAGCTCTCGGCATTAGCTGCAGCAGCTCCAGTTAGCTAGCACCGATTCGGCTCGTTTTTTTTTGCTATCGACAGTACTCACATACTTATAGCGATCAAGATTAGCGTAAAAATTGCCCGGAGTTCTCCTTTAACAAAATTAAACAGGAAACATGACAACAGGACAACAGGAACCCACAACCCTGACACTTATGTATGAAGGTAAATATGGTGCAAAAAGGGAGAGCTTGTAGAATACAATGTGAGAACTTGCAGAACAAAAATCTGAACTTGTATGTTAAAATTTGCACTTGTAAAAATAAAATTTGCACTTGTAAAAATAAAATTTGCACTTGTAAAAAATATTCACACACATGTGATCTGAATTTGAAGTCATACAAAGAAAAAAAAACATGAGACTTGTAAAAAAAATCTGAACTTGTAAGTTGAAATTTGCACTTGTGGAAAATGTTCACACACCTGTATTCTGAACGTGAAGTTACAGAAAAAATATTCACAAATGTGTAGATTGATATTTACATGAACACAATGACAGCTGCAAACTTATAATGCAACATTTACTCGTATACTTTTTTTTTTACTCTGGTTCATTTTCCATCACAACCACAACTCAGTGATTACAACCTCTCGAATCTGTCACTGCAACTTCACATATGTGCTCTCTCGCATCACAAAGTGGCCAATCTGCGCACCTCGACTTTCACAACACTCTTGACGATACATATGGTGCAAAACTAATTTGTACCTGTGGACTTAGGCTGTGGAGCTCTGAGCTAACAGAACGGGAAAAGCCTTCTTATATACAGTCTATGGGAAAATCAGGGTTTCTATCGCCAGATGAGGGACAACTCTGTCCGGCTTATTTATGTAGCATGGAAACTTGGTGGATAGCATGCTAGCGTTAGCTAGCTAACTAACAGCCAGCCCGCTTCTAAATAAATACCTTTTAATTATCTAAACACTTTTTAACAGTCAAACTAAAACACTGGCGGTGAGCTCCACGGCCTGCAGCCGCAGACGGGAATCAACAGAGGTAAATTAGCCGGCAGATGCAGTGATTTCAGGGTCTCCCAGCAAAATGCAAATGAGAGACCGTTCTCCTTCTGACTGCTACTGCATAGAGACTCCAGCAAAGATTAGATGATTTAGATTAGAGATCTTCAACAGGGGGTCTGCGACCCCTAGCAGTCTGTGCCAAATTATTGTTTAATACTTTTTGGAAGTTCTTTTCCCCCAAAATTAAAATATGTCTGAAAATATACAGTACATTAACATGATTGAACATATTATTAGCAAAGATAAATCAGCTTATTTGAAAAAACAAAACAACCCTCAACAACATTGATGACACGCTTACTGGCCTACAAGAAAGGTATTCACTATGGTAGGCATCCACAGATACAGTTAAGCTTCTGGATTCACTGTGCCTTCCACATGTATGTTTGATATTAAAACATGATGATATATGAATACGTAAATATAAGTGTAGTATTGTAGGGCACTATAAAAGAGAATGTGTATAGGTTTTAGGCCACCCTACACCTTATTGTAGGCCCAGTTTATTATGCAACTCAATTTTATCCAATATAAATGTAGTAGGTGGTCCCTGCTCTGTCTCTCTTTGAGGTTAGAGGTCCTTAACCCAAAAAACTTTGAAGACCCCTGGTTTAGATTTTAGATGGAGGAAGCTTGTGAGTTAAACCTCCCCAAATTAGGTGAAAAGACTCTAAAACTACACACATTTGGCTCTGGTGACCCAAAATACATCACCTGTAATAACATAAAATTATGAATGAACAATATCAGAAATGGCCAAAGTAGATTTAGTAGTTGTACTAGAACCACTTCGAGTGTTTCTACGCGCTTCTATCAGAAGGTATCGGGAGAAGAAATACGCAGAGAACTGGAGCGTTAATGCATGCAATTGGCTGACACAGCAGTGAGTGGAATGGCGATGCAGGCGCTGGGAGTATTGATTGGAAGTGATCATTACTGGAAATTGGTCTGGAAAATTGCTGCGCCTCTGTGGCTCATTGGTTTCACTGGACAGTAAGTTTGGATGGCGTTGTGGTGTCTTAAATAGTAATGCTGTGATGCTGTATGAAGAGGAATCCGCCGACACTGATCTTGATTATAAAAAGGTTTATTACAAGCAAAGATTCAGCATCAATTTTACAGACTCCTGTAGAGAGCTTGGAGAACGACCAACCCAAATTCTTCCAAAAGTCGTTCCGACTTTTCTTTGTGTGAGCAACATATATATCCTATGCATTGTATCATCATAGGACGTAATTTTGTAAGTATACCATTGGATGGATAACTGACCAATCGATGCCTGTTATCTGGCACAACTCCAAAAAAGGTATCTTCTGTCTTGGGGGGACCCCTACTCATGTTAACAACTTCCAGATGTTCTCAGTAAATGTAGAGTAAAGTTCATAGGACTCCCTTATAACAAACCTTTAAGCAAAGTTTATAGAAAGTTATAGAATGGTCATATACTACAGCGTATACAAGGAACTGCATCCATGCTTAATATCGCCTCAGAAACAGAACCAGCAGATGTTGGAACTCTGCATGTGGAAGAACAAATAAATCGCACGTGCTCCTTTTGGGAAACTGAATCCATCGGGATTGGAAAAATGACAAGGAGACAATGCAATTTTTTTAAAAGTGTGTCCAGTTCAAAGAAAGATGATAGGTGAGCTTGCCTTAGAAAAATGAAAACAATGATTTTTTAGTCTAACTACGACGTAACCAAGAAAGGTTTTGATCAGCTCATTAAGACGTTTAAAACAAATATGCCGCTATATGATCAATACAGTGATGTTATTCAGGATTATGTCAGTCAGGGAAATGTGGAACATTTTCAAAATGATAACCACTCAGAAAACCAAAAATATTTCTCCTGCACAGAGCTGTAATTAAAGAGGAGCATTTAACCACTGAACTCAAAGTAGTGTTTGATGCTTCCTCACATGCTACAGGTTAAATGACTGCTTAACGAAAGGCAAACATCTGTATTGTTGAAGTTCAAACAACATAGAGTGGAATTCATGGCTGATATCACAAAAGCCTTTTTGCAGATCTCTATTCGAGCGCAAGTCAGGGATGTATAAGGTTTATCTGGAGTGATGACTGTCACGGTCTTACTCTAGGCCAGTTGGCCTTTGGACTTTTAGTTTGTTTCATTAGACCATGTGACAGTTTTTGAGTTCTATTTATTGTGTTTACCTCATGTGTCTCTGTAGTCCTGCCCTGCATGTCTTACCCTTGTCAGCCTATCTTTGTGTTGTCAGTCCTCGTTGTCTTGTTTTGTTCTCCTTGTTCTATCTAGGTGTTTGTTTCGTGTTTACGTTTCCTGTTTTACTTTGTAGTGTCTGTTTCTCCTGTGTCGTGTCTTGTTTTACGTCCTGCCTTGTGTTGTTATGTCTGTGATCGTCTGCCACGCCCTGATGTGTTCCACCTGTTCATCAGCCCTCATGTCATCTGTCCCTCGTTACTACCATCGTTACCATGTGTATTTTCTTTGCTTTCTTTGTCTCTGGTCGGATCATTGTCTTTACTCCCTCCGTCATTTCCAGCGTTTCTTCCCGTGAGTTGTTTATGCTTCTCTTAGTTTTTAGTGTTCCCAGCTTGTGTTCCCACCCCTGCTGCCTTTTGTTTGTAAGCTGTTTTAAACCTTTACAATCTATCTGCTGCCTCCTGGCCTCCACAATTTGCACATTTGGGTTCAAGACTGCTATTCCCTAGATGTGACAATGACTTCCTTTAACCCCATAAAGAAGTCCATATATGCACTGTGTGCATGACCAGAGTACCTTTTGGAGCATCCTCCAGTACTGCTTTGGGCAGCGAACATCACTTGATTAAATATCAACAACTGTATCCTGATGTGACATTTACACTGGATAAGTGTCTTTATTTAGATGAACTGATTTGTTGTGCACATACTGTGCAAACAGCCGCCAGCTTATCCATGCAAGCCAAAACAAAATTTCTAGATGCAGGAATGAATCTGTGCAAATGGAGCACAAACTCTGGTGAGCTAAAACATATGTGGAAGGAAAAAAATGGAAGACACAGTAAGTGGACATGAAGTGAAAAATACTCTGTTAACAGTTCTTGGATTAAGATGGAGAACGGAGCAGGATAACTTTCTCTTTGATCTGAGGAATTTTATAGATTTTTTGAAGAATAAAAGAAACAAAGAGCTGTTTTAGAAGCTGCTGCACGCATATACGATCCTATTAGATTTCTTTCTCATTCTACCATCAGAGTGAAACGTTTTTTCCAAAAGAATGTGGGTACCTGGACTTGAATTGGATAACGAGCTTCCAGAGGACCATCTGAGTCTATGGCATCAGTGGTGCATAGAGTTGCCTGACATCAGAAAATCACCCAGTGCTTATGGATCAGGATGTACCTGTGGAAAAAAAGTACATGTCTTCAGTGATGCCAGTGAAAGTGTATACTGCACTGCTGCATAACTACGAACCATTACAGAAGATGTTGAGTCACTCTGATTACCCAGATTTACTAGTCGCTCTAATTGTAGATGGGCTTAGTAAATATATCATCACACATCTTGACATAGAAAAGACAACTGACTCTATGATGACTTTGCACTGGATCAAGAGCTCTGCAAAACAGTGGAAACCTTTTGTGGGAAACAGAGTCAGACAGATACAGAGATTAACCGAACCTGCACAGTGGAACCACTGCAGTGGAAGTGAAAATCGTGCAGACTTTGCAACACGGGGCATACGTGTTGTCAAGTTAAGAGACAATTCACTGTGTTGTGGACAGATCCAATGTGGCTCAAACTAAGAGAAATTAATTACTGTAAAAATGACCAACATGCGATGCAAACGATGAAATTGTGAAAGAAAATCTGTCTGTTGTGGAATCTACTAAGTTCTTAAAGTGAATTACTAGAGTTCAAAAAAACTATAGTGACCTCAACCAAGTGTTACCTGTAACTGCATCGGTCAGAATATTCATTACCAATGCCAGAGTAAAGCAAAAATGCTCTCAAATTCAGCCTCTTAGCCCTTTTCTTGGATGACAAAGGAATACTAAGAGTGGGAGGCAGATTACACATGATCTAGTCTATATCCTTGACGTTCCACTTCTGGGATTGCTCTGGTGGCAGGAAATTCCCCCGGATGCATGTATTTTGTCTTTTTCCTTCCACTTTGTTTTTGTTGTAATTTTAATCCCCAGTGGATTTCTGAGGACTATGGTTAACTGCTCCTCAGATCTCTGCAGGGTAAATCCAGACAGCTAGCTAGACTATCTGTCCAATCGGAGTTTTCTCTCACACAACTATTTTACAGCGGCTCCATGCAGAGCTTAGCGCCGCCCATGACTATTGGTTATTAGTGATTGGTTTAAATAAATGCAAATAAACCAGAGCACGTTTTTCTTCCACCCCTGAATGCTGTGTGGACCAGCCAGAGCCTCCTCCTCTCCGCAGCGTGTGGATGGTCTGGCAAAGCGAAACTACACATGATCAGATGGAAATTTGAACAAAAGCATCCCTGCATTCTTCCTGCAAATGCAACATTTTCTGCATTGACAGTGAAAAGATTCACCAAGTAATGCATATATATATATATATATATATAAATATATTGTATAGTAATTTGACTTCTTCAAAAACAGCATGAATCTTTGTAGTCCATGGAGAATTGTGTGCCTTAGCCCAGAGAAACACCTTTTAATTAGTCCTGTTATTTGACATATTAAGCAAACAATTCCACAGCCTTAATTTCCCAAATGTCTTCTAATTGAACCAGGAATCCAACCCATATCACCTTGAACAGCCAAAATAGGAGCAAACTTTTGAACTCCAATGATGATGATCACTTCTTGCCAAATCATTTGTAACGATAGACCCAGCATTTGCCAAGAAAATGCACTTCCCAAAATCTATTTTAGATTGCTTTCAACTGTTCTGCAAATGTTTTAATGTATTTATTCTTTGTGAAACCATGACTCCCCCTGCAGGCATACGCCCCCAGCAGGTTTTGGCACACTAGCTGTAGATATCTGTGAGTTGGAACAAGTGTTTAACTTTTTTGAGACACAGAGACCTTGCATAAACCTGTTTAAAATAAGATTATTTTTCTTCTCACTGTATGTGTTCTTTGTTTTTTTATCTGACGGCAGTGAGTGGCATGAAACGCAAAGAGACGGGGATGACGTGATAAAATAACTATGGTTAGTCTTCACTCTAATTAAAATGTTGACAAGTCTTGTCATGCTGATCTTTGACTGAGGAGATTAGTGCTTCAGTGTCGGCCTGGGAAATGTTCTGTTTACTTCAGACTCATAATGAGCTTCATGCAACTGCAGCCAATTGATCTGCAGCAGTGCGTTAGCTCTTTAATTTGCCAGTGATAGCCTCATTACTAATGCAAAGGAAAATAGCTCTAGTTGGCTGAAAGGTAAGTTGAAACAGACACAGACGATACATGACATCCAGGCATTTGAAATGCATTGGATTACTTTAAATTCATATATTGATTTACAGTAAACCTTATATATATATATATATATATATATATGTTAGAAAGCCCACATTGTTAATGTATTGTTAAATTGTTTATTTAGCTAAGTTCCATTCAGTAATAGCCAGTTCTCTGTAAGTTTCTATATGTCCCACGCTCTTGAACGTACCATAGCCATTCCGATGCTATTGAATGCACCACACGTGTGGAAAACGCCGTGCTGTTATGCTAGTTCTCCGGTGGATATATTGTAATCTCCTTTGCCTTTTCACCTTCACCTCTACCTCCCTGATTTATTGCTGTGTGTAAATGACATAAGGTGAGATTAACGACACTATACTGTCTGACTGGATGCTGACATTGTGTACTGTTTAGATTTGCATAAGTTAATGCTATCTCTGTTGTTGTTATTGGCATTGTTAAAGCTAATAAGTTAAGTTACGCTGTCTGTATACATTGTGTGAGGTGATTTGTGTACGTTATATGATTCCTGTGATATACTTGAGTACCGAATACAGTCCTTTGCTACCTTAGTTACCTTATTATGTTTGTGTTTATGTATGGTGTTTGCTGTAGTGATTGTTACTCTGTATTATTACAGACCACAGCCAAATAAATCAACCAAAACAGGACTTCTGTATCCGTGTTCTTTAGCGGGAACACCAACCCCACACCTCGCCGCTCTAAACCAGTTAAATTCCTGGAGACAACCCAAGCTCTCTCTTTTTTAATATATATATATATATATATATATATATATATATATATATATATATATATATATATATATATATATATCTCTTCGCATTAATGCATGCCATTACAACACATTCTCACTCCCACTGCGTCAAAAAGCGGCACTTGGTCATGTGCCTTTGGCATTTGTTATTGATGCTAAAAGTCTTCTTTAGTGTCATATACAGATGCGTTTGGTCGGGACTCTTGGCGCTCTGGGTCGGGACATGCATTTAACTGAAATGCAGCACATCAACGGGACAGTTATGTTCAGGAAAAGATGGCAGGTGGGGTTACAAAATTTACGTTTCAGTGACACGTGGGACAAGAACGGAACATGAACCCCGGTCTCCTGGGGGAAAGTCCTGTGTTTGACCCATCCACCACCCCAACCAACCTCCTTATGTGGATTTGCGGTCTTTCCTACTACTCTCTACCGTTGCCGCTCTTAATACTACGTCATCTTACAGTGCCGCGGTCGAGCTGCTGCTCTGCCCAGTGCGTCCCATACAGATACTAAAGGTGAAGTTTTGCGTCGGTATGTGACACTGAGAGACAATGACCAAGCATCAGTATTTTACGAGTTCGGAGTGGCCGAGGCTTCTTATTTGCACTCATGAATGAGGAAGAATCAAGCTGCTACATAGTCCTATTACCAACTCTTTTCATCTGTGAGACTTTGTACACCAACAGTATAATTCAATGTTGAGTAAACTATATTGAATCAGGGGGAAATGCACTTAGGAGAACGAGTGTAATGACTTGCAAAATTGTTTGGAAAATAAAATGACTGCTGCGCCTTTGTTTTCAAGGCACAGTAATTTGTTCTTGTTCGTGCATGCTGGGAAATGCCAGGCCGCCAGTCTTAATTAGATCCTGATCCAAAAATGTTTTTAGTGACATACCCAAGAGGCAGTTTATCAAATGATGAATACATTAAACAAGTTAATGAATAAAGACAAAAATATTTATACTAATAAAATCTAGCATGTTTCAAGCATATAGCATATAGTACAGCTATTTCTTGTCATTGATGTAAAAACCGCACACACAATAAAATCAAACAAACCAATCGAAGAGTAACAAACTGATCATAAAGCCAAATACTATAGTTCTCTCCCGCCAGCTCGGATTAGGAAGTGGCACATTTGTTTTGTAAATGAAATTGATCCTTAGTGACACATCATTCTTATGTAACAGGCTTGTGATGAGTAATCGACTTTCTTGATAAAGGATTTGTTTGTTTGTCGGCTGTGTTGTCTCTGCTCTTATTTTGGTGTATCCACCAACAATGAAAACAAGAGCGCTTCCCACAGAGAATAAATATGCATTTCCAAAGGTGCTTTGCTTCCTGTTCTTGCCCATGGCATAAACCAACTGTGATCTGAAAAACAATGTTTGTGTTTTACAGCATCACTACTAACAGTGGTTTGGATTCTCGTGCACATATTCCACTCAATGTTTAACTGTGGCACATTTCTGAAAGAATTATTTCAGAAAGGCCATGTTCAGTTCACCTGATGGATTTCTGTTTCTGTCCATTAAGTATGTGCTGTGGTAGTTTCATTCTGTTTGTCTTCTGCTCTTTACAGTAACAACTCCTGACAAGGTGAGTGCAGTTCAATAAAAACTGCTCTGTTACTGTAATTTATGGTTAAAATAAAGTAATTATTTTCCAACATTTTCATATCGATAATCATAAGTATCAAAACATTTTTACTGTCAATCAATACTGTGATAAAACCCATATTCAGAACTGAAAGCCTACTTTTAATTACTTGCATATATTATACTGTTATTAATTTGTTTTGGCACTATTTGGATTATTATTAAATAAACAGAAAAATAACTGGTTTAGAAGCAATAAATTGATTGCCATTTGAATATTATAACTGTTAAAATGTGAATACATCGCATTGACATTTTTTATTTTGAAATCTATTTACCTGAATTTACATGATTTTTACTCTTCCAGTAGGCAAAAGTCATTTTTTTCCAAGTTCATAAATAAACTTAAATTTATAAATTCTGATGATTGAAAAGTTCAAACTTGAACAACTGGGCTACCATGGATAAGCAATGAAGCCTGAATGGAAACCATCGGATCCAAAAAAAAGAAAGAAGAAGAAAGAAGAAAATGAAATGGCACCACTAGTTGTTGCCCACTGGAAATTTGAAATAAGGGGAATTCAAAATGGTGGTTTTCAAAGTAAAATATTCCAATGCAGTTCTGTGGTATTTAAATCTTAACATTAAGTATGGTTATATTACAATGAGGTATTAACTTAGGTTTCAAATAATCACAGCTGTTATTTGCTTCCATAAACGGTCAAGTTGGATGAGCAGAGATGGATGCCAAAGAAAAGAGCACCACCTACAGAAACTGAAACCTCCCCAACACAATTCATTCATTCATTTCATTTATTATAGAGGAAAGGATTAAAAATAACATTAAGTTACAGTTTAAACAGGCCTGACTCAGTTTAAAAACTGGTTTCCAGCAGGTTCCTGTTCTGCAGAAACATAGAACATAGAACACAGTTACGGTGCATGAAGACAGAAACACTTGTAATTCAATTCAATTCAATTTTATTTATAGTATCAAATCATAACAAGAGTTATCTCAGGACACTTTACAGATAGAGTAGGTATAGACCACACTCTGTAATTTACAAACCCCCAACAATTACAGTGGTTCCCCCAAGAGCAAGCATTAGTACTAGCTATTGCGACAGTGGCAAGGAAAAACTCCCTTTTAGGAAGAAACCTCGGACAGACCCAGACTCTTGGTAGGCGGTGTCTGACGGCACCGGTTGGGGGTGTGATGAACAGTGGCAATAATAGTCATAATAAAGATAATGGGACAGTGACTACAATGGTGGTCGTAGTAGTTCATGTCATAGGGCACAGCAGGGCATTAGGGGGTGTAGTGTGGCACAGCAGAGCATGGGTAGACGCGGCAGGACGCAGCAGGACACAGCCGGACACTGCGGGGAATCGCAGAGTGTAGCAGGGTGTAGCAGGTCCACAGCGACAGCTGCACCCAAGACCCAGGTCTTGGTGCCACCCTAATCCAAGGCGATATTCTGGGTGAAGAAGAAACATAGGGACTCCGGGGAGTAAACTCCCCAGAGATAGGTTAGTAACAGGCATTTCTGGGACAAGGATGCACACAAACGGAAACAAGTGAAATGAGGGAATAAATAGCAGGTCATTGTGTCATTGGAAGGAATGAACTTCCCCAGCAGTCTAGAGTTATAATAGCATAACTAGGAGAGGCAGGCTAAAGAGAGGAGTCGGATCGGGCTTCAACTCTCCCCTGCCGGATCGGGCTGTGTGGCCTGCCTCCCTCTACTCTCACTATATTATTGATTATATGATAGGTCGATCAGATGACTATGAGGAAAAGCAGAGAGAAGCAGGGGTGCTGTGTCTGCAGCTATACACCCTGCCCTGCCGGTCTAGGCGTACGCTGCAACTCCTCACTCCCTAACTATAAGCTTTATCAAAGAGGAGGGTTTTCAGATTATTCTTAAATGTGGTGACGGTGTCTGCCCCCCGAACCCAGATTGGGAGCTGGTTCCACAGTAGAGGAGCCTGGTAGCTGAAGGCTCCCATTCTACTTTTAGAGACTCTGGGAACCACAAGTAGCTCTGAGTTCTGGGAGCGCAGTGCTCTAGTGGGACAACAAGGTACTAAAAGCTCTTCTAGATATGATGGTGCTTGGCCACTTAGAGCTTTGTAGGTCAGGAGAAGGATTTTAAATTCAGTCCTGGATTTTACAGGAAGCCAATGCAGAGAAGCTAATACAGGAGAAATATGATCTCTTTTCTTAGTTCTTGTCAGAACACGTGCTGCAGCATTCTGGATCAGCTGGAGAGTCTTAAGGGACTTAATTTGGGCAACCTGATAGTAAGGAATTACAGTAGTCCAGCCTGGAAGTAACGAATGCATGGACTAGTTTTTCAGCAACGTTTTGAGATAGCATGTTCCTGATTTTGGCAATGTTACGAAGATGGAAAAAGGCTGTTCCTGAGGTTTGTTTTAAGTGGGCGTTAAAGGATAAATCCTGGTCCTAGATTTCTGACAGTAGTGCTGGAGGCCAGGGCAGTACCATCTAGGGTAGCTATATCTTTAGGTAATGAAGTTCGGTGCTTGGGTCCCAGCACAATAACTTCTTGTTGAGTTTAACATCAGAAAATTGTGGGTCATCCAGGATTTTATATCTTTAATGCACACTTGAAGTTTAGCTAACTGACCGCTTTCGTCTGGCTTAATTGACAGGTATAGTTGGGTGTCGTCTGCGTAACAGTGAAAGTTAATTGAGTGTTTCCTAATAATATTGCCTAGGGGAAGCATATATATGGAGAATAGAATTGGTCCAAGCACTGAGCCTTGAGGAACGCCATGGCTAACTTTGGCGTATTTGGAGGATTTATCGTTAATATTAACAAATTGGGATCGCTCAGAGAAATAGGACTTAAACCAGCTTAATGCGATTCCTTTAATGCCAGCTAGATGTTCCAGCCTCTGTGACAGGATGGTATGGTCAATAGTGTCGAATGCAGCACTAAGATCCAATAAGACAAGTATGGAAACAAGTACTTTGTCAGCAGCAGTTAGAAGGTCATTAGTGATTTTCACCAGTGCCGTCTCTGTGCTATGATGCATTCTAAATCCTGACTGAAGGTCTTCAAATAGACTATTTCTATGTAGAAAGTCACACAATTGATTAGCGACTACCTTCTCAAGGATTTTGGAGAGAAAGGGAAGGTTAGATATAGGTCTATAGTTGGCTAAGACCTCAGGATTGAGGGTGTTTTTTTTCAGAATAGGTTTTATCACAGCTACTTTAAAAGACTGCGGTACGTAACCTGTTAATAAAGACACATTGATTGTATCTAGTAATGTGGTGTTGACCACGAGTAGTGCTTCTTTAAGTAGCCTCGTTGGAATGGGGTCTAAGAGACAAGTAGTTGGCTTAGCTGAAGAGACCCTTAACATTAATTGTTGAAGGTCTATAGGAAAAAAGCCGTCTAAGTATGTATCAGGTCTTATCGTTCTCTCCAGCCCTCCTGCGCCCAATGGTGAGCCGTTAGAAGGTGTGGGCAGAAGGTGATGAATTTTATCTCTAATTGTTATAATTTTATCATTAAAAAAGGTCATGAAGTCATCACTGCTCAGAGCTATAGGAATAGATGGCTCAATAGAGCTGTGGCTATCTGTCAGCCTGGCTACAGTGCTGAAAAGAAACCTTGGGTTGTTCTTATTTTCTTCTATTAATGATGAGTAATAGCCTGATCTGGCATTTCTGAGGGCCCTCCTATAATTTTTCAGACTATCTTGCCAATCTACACGAGATTCTTCCAGTTTGGTGGAACACCATTTACTTTCAAGTTTTCGTGAGATTTGTTTTAATTTGCGAGTTTGGGAGTTATACCAAGGTGCTAGTTTCCTGTGCACCGCCATCTTCTTTTTGAGAGGAGCAACTGAGTCTAAAGTAGTCCGTAGGCAGGCCGTAGCAGCGTCTACAAAGTTATCAATTTGGGAGGGACTAAAGTTAACATAAGGATCCTCTGTTATATTAAGGCATGACATTAAGTTAAATGCTGTTGGAATATCTTCCTTAAATTTAGCTATAGCGCTGTCAGATAGGAATCTAGTGTAGAAACTTTTATTTAATTTCGTATAGTCTGGTAGTTGGAATTCGAAAATTATTAAAAAATGGTCTTAAAATAAAGGATTCTGCGGAAATACTATTAAATCGTCAATTTTGATGCCATATTCTAGCACAAGGTCGAGGGTGTGGTTAAAACAGTGCGTGGCCTTATGCACACTCTGACTGAAACCAAGTGAATCTAGCAGTGAATTGAAAGCAGCACTAAGTCTATTGCTCTCAATGTCCACATGGATATTAAAATCACCTACAATAAGTACTTTGTCTGATTGAAGGATTACACATGACAAAAACTCAGAATTCAGATAAAAAATCAGAATACGGACCTGGAGCTCGGTAAACAAAAACAAATATAACTGGCTGTAATGTTTTCCATGTTTGGTGTTGAAGATTAAGAACAAGGCTTTCAAACTAGTTATAATTGAGTTTAGGTTTAGGATTAATTAACAGGCTCGAGTCAAATATGGCTGCAACTCCCCCTCCTCGGCCTGAGCCTCGTGGAATTTGGGTATTATTATGACTGGGAGGAATGGCTTCATTTAGACTAACAACCAAGGTTTTGGTGAGGCAGAATAAATCAATTTGATTATCTGATATCAATTTGTTTACCAATAATGCTTTTGACGACAGAGAGCTAATATTTAATAGTCCACATTTGATTTTCCTATTCTGTTCTATCATTGCAGTGGTTGTTTTAATTCCAATTAGGTTGTTGAGTATAGCACCTCTTTTGTTAGCGTTTGATTTAATTGGTCTCAGTCGGGGGACAGACACAGTGGTTATGGGATTATGAATGGGTGATTGCTCCGAAGGGAGCACAGAGGGGCGTGTAGCGCTGTATCTCTGATTACAGATATTAGTGATTATAACTGGAATGATATAGCTGGTCTGTGGGTTAACAGAGTTATTTGTAAAGGAGTGAGAGCTTTGGGGAGAGTGTGTCTGGTCAGTGTGCTTGTGAGAGTGTTTACGGGATGCAAACAGTCAATCAAAGGTCTGGGTATGCAGGGCGTGTTGCAAATTTCCACGTAGCATCTGGCTTCTGCGTGTATTGGGATGAATCCCATCCCTGCTGAACAGGGAGCCACGTTCCCAAAACAGAGTAAAGTTGTCAATAAAACCTATCTTGTAAAATGCTGCATGTGAGCTGGAGCCAGGTGTTAAGGGAGAGTAGTCTACTAAAGAGGCATGATCCGCGACCTAGAGATGGAAGTGGGCCCGAAATAAAAAATGACTTCCCAGTGCTTTTTAAAGTCTCAATGAGAGTGGTAAAGTTTCACCTTGTGTGCTCACACTCCTGAGTCCAAGTGGACATGTCGTTATGTCCACAATGGACCACGATGCGATTGATAGAGGTCGGAAATGAGGGTATCAGGTCCACAACTTTAGCCAGGATGTCTGCAACTTTGGCTCCAGGAAAACAGTGTGTGACAGCATTATGAAACCGTAGATCTCTAGTGATGGAGTCCCCAATAATTACTGTGGTTAGGGGGAAGAGCGGACGAGGAGTGGGGGGGTGTGGATGGCCGGTGACGGGAACAAAACAGTCAGTATCGGTTTCAGATGGGCAGGGAAAACAAGAGGGAGATTGCTTACCGTTCGGTCGGGGAGATTGTTTTTGGGGACCGTTGTCATTTGGCCGATCCAGGCGGTGTAGGCCACCGGACTGTCTGATTACCGCATCCCTCAGAAGCTTTCGCCATGCGAACGGCTGGTCAGTCTGCTTTGAAGGCCGCTACCGGTTCCGACTCCGACAAAGCATTGAAACGGTTGGAGAGGCTGAGGGTCAGGAGGCGATGGAGCCCTACCCGAGGCTCTCTTTCGGCCGCAAACCACCTCAGTCCAGGATGACTTGATAACCGGTGTCGAGCAGGAAGATGGGCGTTGGCAGGCGGCTGGGTCCCATGGAGAGATGAGATCCGGAGCGACTGATTATGAGCCACGTCCAAGCAGGCGGTTAACAAAGCATCTTTGGTCTTTAAGTCCTCGGAAAGCCGACGAACATCTTCTTTGAGGTCAGCAATTTCTTTGTTTGTATTATTAAACAACGAGGAAATCCTGAGGGGGAGTGGGGACTCGCCAGGTGTAGAGGTAGCCATGAAGCTAGCGTTAGTTTAGCCGGTAGGCCTAGTCTTGATAAATTAGCGTGAGGCTAATGTGTGGTGTCTTAAATAGTAATGCTGTGATGCTGTATGAAGAGGACACTGATCTTGATTATAAAAAGGTTTATTACAAACAAAGATTCAGCATCAATTTTACAAACTCCTGCAGAGAGCTTGGAGAACGACCAACCCAAATTCTTCCAAAAAGTCGTTCTGCCTTTTCTTTGTATGCAGAACGTATATATCTTATGCATTGTATCAACATAGGACATATGTGTGAGTATACCATTGGACGGATAACTGACCAATCAATGCCTGTTATCTGGCACAACTCCAAAAAAGGTCTCTTCTGTCTTGGGGGGACCTCTGCTCATGTTAACAATTTCCAGATGTTCTCAGTAAATGTAGAGTAAAGTTCATGCATCCTCCTTATACCAACTCTTAAGTCAAAGTGTATAGAATGTTATAGGTTGTCAATATACCACATTTCCCCCCTTCGAGACTTAATAAAGTCTCGAAAAACAAGAAGAGTAGGAATAACATTTCTCATTATAACATGTTCCTTATAATATAACTTTTGGAGTGTAAACAAATTTATAGAGTGTAACAAAATGAAATCGTTGGATTGTGAGAGCGAAAAACCCATCTGGCAGCTGTCTTTTCAAGTAACCATCAATCAATCAAGGTAGGAAAACTCTCTCACGGTCCCTCTGCCTAGGCGACCACCTTAGTACTCCAGATCAATTAGAAAATAAATCTTTATCAATTTATGTAGAATTATGGTTTAAGCAAATACATGTAAAAACCTCAAAAAATGAAATAAAATCAAAACAATGTCCAAATTCAGGCAGGTCGACCCTTCGGATCTGAAAAAAGGACTTCTATTTCCTGCCTAGACCCCATTTCCCTAAGCGTCAACAAAAAAAAGAAAAACATCTGAGGTCTCCATATATTCACTTCATGACAGAAAACATCATTCTTCAAACAATTGATGCAAGAACATGATGACAGGAATGTAGTCCACTACATTGCAGCTTCTCAGCAATGTTGAATATCAATGCAGTGTTGATGTGGTGAAATCTGAACAGATCCACACCGTCCTGGTTCAGAAGTCTCCTAGTTCCTTCATATTGTCCATGTTTGTATCTGTATCCCCTCTGCACATTGCCCCATATGCTCTGGAAGAAAAGAAAACACTGACCAGTATCGTTTGCAAAACAACACATGAAAATTAAAACATCAAATAAGAATAAAAATTAATAATATCAAAAATAATATATGATAATATGAATCACATTCCATTTCCCCCCTTCGACTAATAAGAAAACACTAAATATCACTACAATATTCAAAGAAATGTGAAAAAGCATACAGTTAACCAAACCCTTATTTATAAACAAAATTTCTAATTCGAAATTTAGACTGATACTTAAACTAACATCTCAACACATCAGTGTAGCCATCTTAAACTATGAAAATTATCCTAAACTCTTCACATTTAATATCTTTACATTTTCATCCTGAACACAAGACAAACCATGTCTACTTGCTAATGTAATATGCAGAACAATCGTTCCTCTCCAGTAAATTGTAATCACTATCAGAATTCAATAAACTACAGAGCTTCACTCTGGAGTTTTTGTAAGTTATTATTATTTGTTTTTTACCCTTTAACATTTACAAGCTTAAGTAACACCACTGCAACTTATGCAGAATAGTGAAATTCAAATCAGATTTCTGAACCTCTATATAAATGACAAAAGATGCTGATCCATCATTGGGCTATAATAACTGATTTCCATTCGCAAATCTTAGAGAGAAATCACGAACAGATGACTGGTACACTATAAACAACAAATAAACCAATACAAACAACTTTTAATTTGAGTAGACTATATCTGTGATTGGGAGTTGTCTTATCTTTTCTCACATTATCACTGCTAATGTTTTTATGCATTCTCTATGCATCCCTATTTTACTTATAGTTACACAATTGTTCTAAGCTTATTTTTAACCAAATTCTAAGAACAGCACTCTCAATCTGCTTTTGTAACAACTTTACATCAATCCAATTCAAATTCATACATGAGATTACTTCCCAATAAATTATCTGGGCAACATTCAAATAATAGAAACATCTTCAAAAGTTGCCTATGTCATTAGAGCACAAAAATAAAACAATAAAATGTTCTTTTAACATTTCCTGACACACCAACCAAAGTAACATATTTGTCACTAGTCTTGTTAGAAGCTGTCACGGGAAAATCATTACAAATTTAACAGAATAGATTTCACCAGATACTGATGAAATGTAAGGTTTTCATACCAATTTGCTTAAGTTAGATGTCTTAACCCTTCATATAGGTGTGTTCACATAGAAGTAACTCTATTTTAAAAGCAGAAATAATTACTTCTTTAGAGTATGTGTATTTTCAAATTGTGTGTTTGTCGGTGCATTACCTCCTTTTTATGTGTTGGTGCGTCGATGCGTCGATCCGTCAGAGCAAATCCGATCTCTCTCACTCCTCCCTCTTTCTCTGGTCAGTCTGCTGATGTCAACGCTCATCTGTGCAGATCTGTACCAACTTGTGACTGTCCTGATCCTCAATTGTTGGATCTCTTTCTGGTCCTGATGACACCAGCTGACACCCCCCTTTCAGATCTTCTGGGCATCTCTAGAATCCTGGTTCCAGGCTCCTGTATCCTCCTCTGTAATTTCCTCTGGAGTTTCTTCCTGGTCTATTACACTCACGGGCAAAGTGTCCATCCTGTCCACAAGTAAAATACGCCTGTGGTGATTGCATAGAGTATGAATCAAATCTTCTTCCTCTACTTAAGCTTCCTCGTCCTCTTCCTCTCCAGTTCTGTATCTGTCCAAAAACTGGCTGTGGATATAAAACAACTGGAACCACTAATGGTGGTTGGAGCAACTGGCTTGACTGGAATTGTGGTGATAATTGTTGATTTGGTGGGCATTGATTCTGCACAACCAAACCCTGCTTCTTGTCCTTATTCTCCACCAGCTGCATTTGATTGAGTTTTCTAAGAGTTTCTCGGTTCTGTTCTTTCACTTTTTGGGACCCTTTTTTCAGCAATTTGTCCCTCTGTATCTTCAGCTTCTCCAAGTATGACATGCATCGCTCCATGTCTCTTTCAATCTCTTCTATGCTAGACGCTGCAGGATGAAATCCTGTAGCTCCTCTGCTCTCCAAATCTTCATCGCTGTCTCCATCTTCACTTTCATCACACTCTTCTGAATCACTCTGATCATCATCATCATCATCATCCTTTGTCTTGCTAATCCTCAGTCTACCCTTAGTTTCCAGATGTTTCATTTTCTTCTTACTTTTGGAGCTTGGATTCATCTTTATGGTTGTTTCAGCTTGTCCTCTCTCAATTATTAGTTCATCTGTGAATGTTTCACCAAAGTACTTTGTAGGCATGTGTGACGTTACTTCTTTAATGTCAGTCTCTGGTCATGCCCTGAGAGCCATCTGGGTGTCCAATTCAGTCACTTAACCATGGACAGTTGTAAATCTGTCGCCCCTCCTTCGCTGCTGCTCCAGCTCCAGATGCAGTTTCTGGTGCAAGTATGTGGGGGATGGGGCCAAAGTTGACTACCAAATCAGCTTGTAGAGGAGTGAGACAAGTCTGCTCTGACATCCATCGAGGCACGCTGAATAAACACAAAACACAACACCTCCGAGAAGCATTACTTGTACTTTTAATCATACTCATTTTAGTTTTCTTGCTTCTAACCTATGACATCATTGATTCAAAATGTTGCTACAAAAATATTACCTAAGTACGAAAAGTATCATAAAATATGTACTTAAAGTATCAAAAATAACAATGTAGAAAATCCTCACATTTCTGAAACTAGAAATGATCCCAACAGTCCTGTCAACTAACTAAGTATTTAAACAGCTAATCAGTTCAACTGGACTTATAGGCCTATATATTTGTTGGACAGTTTAACAACAATAAAACATCATATTTATAAACATATGTTTGTTCTACACAAATCCTAATTCATTTTTTATGATATGTCAGATTACAATAATATCCAAAAGCAATTTGTCTTGGAAATTGCCATTAGTCATTCCTGAAAATTACATAATTTATCTCTTTTCCCTAAGTTTTTGGTACTTGTGGTATAGCAGTTTGTTACTATTTTCATCTAAACGTCTTCCCTCCTGTAGATTATAACCCCAATGCTACAGTTGTCTCTGTAACAACAATATTAGTATGAACTCCAGTATTCAAAAGGACATTTATCTCTTTCTTTGTCTTTCTGTCATTCACAACACTCTCTTTCTGTCTTTAACCACCTCAGTACCTTATTGTACCCTGAACTTTCTCTTAAAGTCATGCCTTTTTCCATTATCCCATAAACTTTCTTTTCCCTTTCTACAGCATACACTTATTCTCTCAGCTTTCCTGACCATCTTTTGTAACAATTGTTACCCATTTAATATACAAAGTATATGAATTAACTCAGTCTGTTTCATTAGGATTGAATTACTCGCTGTTTCTTCACAGGAATCAGATTCATTCATTCTGTTTCCCACCTTCACAAATGTCACTCATTTCCTTGGTGCAATGACATGACCACATCTGATTGTGGAGAACTTTAGCAAAATCAAAAACCTTATAGAATTATCAAATTTTGAATTGTTTTATTCAAAGTCAAATCATTTTAGATGCCTCACCACTCAAAACAAGTGGTCCAACATTTTAAAATGGCAGAGGTGACAATCCTGAAGCCCATCAATCAGTCCTCTCATGTCTTACTTTCAATAGAGGTATAGAGGCTGGAATTTTCTTAATCCAGGGTGATCAATCACTGATTTGTAGTTCCAGCAAATCACCTATGCCAACTATTAATCTCTCTTTTTTCCTTTTTCTTTCAGGCCTGAGCCTTATTATCCTACTTTTATCCTCAAATCTTTCTCCCAATTTTTCTTTTCATGCTTCAGAAGCAAGCATAGTTAAGGCTTCCTAATTAGAAGGACATTTTAAATTCTTATGCCATTTCTCTAGGTGTTTTATGACATTAGCCATAATGAACAGAATATCTTTCCTTACAGATAACTAAGACTCCTGTTCTCAACCAAAACATATATGTGTGTATATATATATATATATCTCTAATATAGGATCATAAATCACGCATGTAGGCCTATCACACACAGCAGAAACACCACTGTTCACACACACACCGCTGTTCACACACACACACCCTCTCATACACACAAAAGTCGACATCATTCATCCATGTAATTCCTAAAAAGAGCCTGCTTTCCGCTGTATTTTTCTTTTCTTGTTTTTTTTTCTTATTTCTTTTTCCTTATTATTTTGCTACCTAGATATAGAAGTCCAATGGGAAGTCTGCTTCGGACATTATTCGTCAACAATGAATCGATTGGGAAACCTACCATTGAACTGTTAGTCTACACCTCAGTTCTCAGAACTGGCTCAAACTTTTCATCTAATAAAAGTTCAAGACTACGGCCCATCCTAAAATCGCCTTTTTTCAAAGGGCTTTTTATCAGATTAACGGCGTTATCCTTTATTCTTTATTCCTGTTATGTTCTCTTTATTCTTCCTGTTATTTTCTGTATTCCTTTTATTTTCTCTTATTTCCTTTTATCTTCTCGTTATTAATTCTTGTTTTAATTTACTCTTGTTTCCTTTTCCTTTATGTTGTTTAAGCCAAATTACCCTGGCCAGGGTTATCAACTATTTTCTTTAATCCAATCTGCCTATTCCTTAAAGCCTTTTCACATTGTCTGTGTGAATATTCCTTAATCCCTTACTTTTTTCTCCCTTTTCTCTATTTCTTCACTTAAATTTCCTTTTCCTCTGTTTTTCTAACTTTTGTTTTCCTCTTATTTCTCATATGTTAACTCACACTTCCCTCTGTCTGCGTTGATTTTAACGCAAATAAATTTAGGAACCCCATCACACAGCAATCACTACACAAAACACACACAGGTTCGACACGGTGCAATCCCTCAACGCACACACAGAGCCACACACGAACTGACCAGCGCCCAAATTGTGAGAAAGCTCACCTCATAGTCGACCAATGAAGCGGGAGTCAGTCCCTGGGTGCCCATGATGAAACAATGACCTGGGAGATGCAACCGATCCCATCCTCGTCGCCAAAATTGTGGTGTCTTAAATAGTAATGCTGTGATGCTGTATGAAGAGGACACTGATCTTGATTATAAAAAGGTTTATTACAAACAAAGATTCAGCATCAATTTTACAAACTCCTGCAGAGAGCTTGGAGAACGACCAACCCAAATTCTTCCAAAAAGTCGTTCTGCCTTTTCTTTGTATGCAGAACGTATATATCTTATGCATTGTATCAACATAGGACATGATATGTGTGAGTATACCATTGGACGGATAACTGACCAATCAATGCCTGTTATCTGGCACAACTCCAAAAAAGGTCTCTTCTGTCTTGGGGGGACCTCTGCTCATGTTAACAATTTCCAGATGTTCTCAGTAAATGTAGAGTAAAGTTCATGCATCCTCCTTATACCAACTCTTAAGTCAAAGTGTATAGAATGTTATAGGTTGTCAATATACCACAAATGCTTACTTACACGTAAAAATGTATCTTTGGTTTTTTAAAAACGCTTTATTAGTATAATAAAAACTAGGCTATAGAGCCGACTGTTGGGTAAGGAGGTTGAAGGCAGCTGCCGGGTGCCTCATCCCCAGGCGACTGCTGTAGCTTGTGGATGACATCGACGTTTTAATCACTTCATACCAGCTTATGTACAGGACATTAGCAGCATTAGACAGATACAGACAACTAAAACAACAATACAGACCATGCAAACAAGACTTGGACAATACATAAACAATCAATGAGTGCAAGTGTAACTGTTGAGAAGGAACAGTTTGTATGCCTTTTTGAAATATGTGATGGATGGTAGTGTTCTGATGTGATGGGGAATGCCATTCAAAATTTTGGTGTATGTATGAAAAAAGGATTTCTGACCATAGTTGTTTTTGTATGGGGGGACTGGAATGAATGCCTGTGAAGGCGTACTGGTCTCATATTGTGTTTCGGGAGAAGTGCAGCAAGTGTTGGTGAAGTGCTATTTTGAATCCCAGAAGAATACACAGAAACTGAAGACAGAAGACAGACACAGGTACACAGAACTATTTTGAAGGAACTAGAAGGTTCCTTCAGCCCATTGTCTATCTTGTTGGTGGAACATTTGCACCCCACAAAAGAATGAATACAATTAAATTACAGTTACAAATCCAAATGTTGGTGATTACAATGGGTTTACAAAGGGTCTTTTTGTTTAAAAGTTTATACTGAATGTCGCTGTGCAGGAATGCCTTTTTGTTGACAGGACTTTTCAGCTTTATTGCCCAGTTTAAATTAATGTTAGAAAAGTAATAATTTCTTTGATAAAGTAATCAAAATAGTTACATAATTACCTATTACATTCTTAGGAAATTTTGAGATACTATGTCAATATTGTGAGATATTAAGTCAATATTTGGAGCTACTAAGTCAATTTTTTAAAGTTTCTTGTTTTTTTGAGATACCAAGTCATTAGTTTGTAATAATAAATCAATATTTGGAGATACTAAGTCAATATTTTGAGGTAATTTGTCATTGTTTGAAGATACTAAGTCAATATTTCAAAGTTGCTCATTATTTTGAAATAGTAAGTCAATATTTTGAGATACTAAGTCAATATTTGAAGGCTTCTCCTAATTGTAAGATACTAAGTCAATATTCAGGGATAATAAGTCAATATGGAACGAATAATCTGTAACCTATTACATACCAAACGTAACCTAACCAACACTAATAATAATACATTATAATTAATTTGTTAATTATATTTTGTATTAATAATCTGAAATGCCAAGTAACCTAATAACTAAAGCTGTCAAATAAATGTAAGTAGTAGTAGTAGTAGTAGTAGTAGTAGTAAAATTACAATATTCCCCTCTGAATAGTGGTGTAGAAGTAAAGTTGCAGAACCTAGAACTAAGTATGGTACTTGAGTAAATGTACTTATTACTTCCCACCACTGGTAAGTGTTGATGCTCAGTGAGATGTTAACAGCAGTCCAAGAGAACATGACACAGACAACAGAGGCAACTACACCAGCAAACGGGTATAAATTTTGTTTGAAAATACTTTGAACATCAACAAGAAGTGCCATCACATAACATTGCATAGAACACTTTTAATCAGAAATTCATGGATGAGCTTATTGAACACTGAAACCACTTTGGCCCAACACAGAAAAACACCAATTCTCCATAAATGAGAGATTATAACAAAACCTGTTCCTTGAAGTCAATCTTGAGCTGCATCTGTACCTCGTGTTATCTTGCATTGGGTGAGGTTTCCTGCTGTGCAAGTGTGTTAACATAATAGTAGATATTGTAGGTTTTTAATAAAATGGTAGGAGTAGGATTGCACAGGATATATGCAGGGGGATTAATGACAGCGGGAGATGCAGAAAGAGAGAGTCGGCCCCCTAAGATAGCCTGTCAAGCCTACAAGATAATTTACAAGCTCGATTTCAAATTGAACCCTTTGAACTGTCAAATGCAGCTTTCCCCACTGCTTTCTCTTTCACACAGGCACACACCAACTTTCAATTTTAGACTTAAATTCTTGGCTTTCACACTGAAAATGGCCGATTCTGTATTTGACGTTGGCGAGAGTAAAGATTTGTCTGAGCACACACACACACACCCACACACACAGGCCATGACACTAACAATCATCACAAGCAAACACCAAGACTTTACTGCAATATTCAGTTTGGAAAACTTAAAGGCTTTGATAAGTTAGATATAGGGGGCAGTCTTTGAGACAAGTACTTGCTGAATAAATGAAAAATATAATGAATGTTGGATTGTCTCTTCCTTAAAGATGAGTATAGATGAGAAAAAAAATTCCACTGATGTATTTTCCGCTCTCTATGATTAAGAACTGTAAAAATAGCCCCCTGTCAGAACGTTTTATCTACTTAGCTGAACTGATAAGCACAGGAACCTACTCAGCAGTGAGATGACAACCTCAGAAAAGCACCCCAATCAGAAAAAAAAGCAAATGAATGTGATTAAGGCCTGTGAGAAAAAAATCCCACAAAACAATTTTCTAGCACAAATAATAATATAATAATATAATAAATATTTAAGTTTGGTCTTAAAGTAAAAATAAAAAATGTGTCTTGCGATGGAATCCCACCGGCCGCGTCGAAAATCAGGCCAGGGGTGTAAAGTGAGGGGGCCAATGAACTCTAACTACTTTCTACCCAACTATTTCCAGGGCCCTTGCTTGGACCACACCTTTTTTCGAAGCCGGCCTTCATTTTGACTTCAACTACACACCTGTAGATTTTCGTGACTGTGTCTTCTATAGCAAAACTGTCTGAAGACAGACAGACAGACAGACAGACAGACGGTCAGACAGACAGACACAGAGAGACAGACAGACAGCTGGCAAAGTACTCAAATCCTCGTCTGTGGTATTTCCTGCTACTGTGTCTCCAGACACACACACACACACACACACACACACACAGACTCACAAGTAGTCCATGAGCCAGGACCCCAAATTTGGGCCATCGGTATCATCTGGGGGGACAAAGTCTCATAGTGATTTTTGGCAAGGTATACACCCCTAGTACTAGAAAAATCACGATAGCTGTGCAGGGGTGGTAGCGAAATCACCTTTTTTCAGCTCATGAAGTTACTAACCCCCTAAGATAAATTCTGTTTTTGAAATCTGGTGTATATCTAGTTCTGGCTCATGTAGGGATATTGTCAATATTCTATAATATGGTGCTTGGTATCGTTGGAAAGGTGACCTTTTAGGCTTTCATTTAAGCCCAGTACTGAATCTGTCTGACAAACACAGAGGTCACATGACTTCTTTAAACCAGAAATAACACACATTTTCTCACAATTTCCACCTAAACTGTATGCTTTCTTTTATCCCTGGGGCATGAAGGAACATCAGGGACACACAACTCAACAACTTCAATACTCAAGGCACTCTGATGATTCAGAAAATGTACAATATACCCATACTATTTATTTGTGAGAGCCTTAAATTAGACTTGTGCAGCCAGCACAAGTCTTCAAAATGGAATGGACAAATAGAATACCCTATTAGTCCAGGGCCAAATGGCCTATTTATTCATGTACAGTTGTAATAAAAAGTAATTGTTTCAATAGTGTTGTCAACATAACACTTTTAAGTGGTTTAACAAAATGTTTCTATCATGTATTTTGATATTCACCCACTTTCAGTTAAAATGTCAGAAAGTAGCTCATGCACGGTTTTGTGAAAAGCTTGTTGGTTCAGTTGACTGGTTATAACAACACTACCAACTATGCCATTTTCAATCAACTTCCAATGAGTTCCAGGGGTATTAAATGTAAGTAGAAAATACCTTTTCTCTTGTGCTTGTGAATTGATGGGGAATAGACAGAGGGAGATTATACCTATAGCTGTACCTGTAACAGCAGCTAATGTAAGCTTGGTGTTTTTGTAGGCTAGCCATCTAGCAGGCTAGATAGCTTAAACAGTATAACAGTAACAGTAACTGCTACAGTGCAGGCTAGCTAGCTTATCAGTTGGACATGTTCCAACATTTCCAAGAGGATGTAAGTGACATCAGGTTAAGCTTTTGTTATGATGGGTTGGGTTTAAGTAATGTCAAGTAACCTTTTCTTTCTTTTTTTCAACACAATTGTTCATTAACCTATCATGTTTACTATACTATAATCACTACCCTTGTGATTTTCTTTTTAGTTACTGTGATGGTGGGTTCTATTTCGTATAGGCTTCTCTCTAAGAGCTGTCGCTATTGGGTTTGTCCCTTCACACATGCGCAGTCGTGAAGATTTCTTTCCCGCCCTTGCGTCCAGCACGGGCTTTCAACTACGTCCGCAGAAACTGTATATAAACAGAGTGGACCCGTTGTTCATCTCCCACTTTCTCTTCAAGCTTTGCAGTATGAAGACCTCAAGAACCTCCATCTCCAGCAGCGTCCGCCTCTGCCCTGGCTGCCGGACCGGCTACATCCTGCCGCCGGATCTCCACCCCCGCTGTGAGACCTGCCTCGGTGCCGTTCACGCCGGCAAGGCACTCACCGCCGAAGCCTCCTGCCAGTTCTGTGCTCGCCTGCCATCTAAAGAGCTTCAACGGCGGGCGGAAACTTTTCTGGCTTGCAAGGTCGTCGGACAGGGGGATGGCAGTTGGGCAGACCGGCGAGACACCGTCGACACCCTGGATCTACTGGAAGAGGACGTCTTCAACGGGCACGAGTCCGATGACTCGTCTCCCCCGGATGACGGTTCTCTCACCGGTTTTCCCTCCTCCCCTCTGGGAGAACTGGACCACGAGATAGGGATCAATGCCCTCCCACTGCGGCTCTCCCCATCTCCGGAACGGCCAGGGGCACTGCCTCAGCGGTCTTCCTCTCTGCCACAGGCGGCTCCACCCTCCACCACCAGGGCTCTCTTCCTGGACCTGCCGGACATCATAAAGAAGGCAGCGGCCAGAGAGGCATAGCACTCCCGGCTGAGCTTCCAGCCCCCTCTCGCGGCCTCTTGAGTGGAGATGTCTACACCCAGGAGTCGCCGTCCAAACGGGCTCCACTCTGGCCGCGCTTTACGGAGCTTCGGCCGTTCGTGGAGGAAGCTCTCTCCCGGCCCGGGAAACTGAAGGCACCGTTCTCTTGCTATGCCCCGTTCACCCGGGTTCAAGGCGACACAGAGGCGGGCTTCCCTTTCGGTCCCCCCCTTGAACAGAGCCTGGCGTCCATCCTGCTTCCAAGGGCTACGTTTTTCGGCCACCGGAAGCCAACTCCCCCATCCCCCCAGGATCAGGTCTGCGCCCAGGTCACTGACCGGTCGCACCAATGTGCGGCCCAGGGCCTCGCAGCGCAGAACAACATCACTCTGCTAGCCTCCGCCGTCTCCGCCACAGCTACCACTCCGGGAGCTCTTCCCCCCGGAGCTAGCCACGGAGATCGGAAAAGCGATGACCGCTATCCTCACCCTCGCCACTGCGTCCACGGTGGCGTTATCGAGGATTCAGGTGTGGCAGACTGTGGCCCAGCGAAACATCTGGCTCTACATGTCACAGCTACCCGCGGAGGTCAGATGCGAGCTTCTGTACGGCCCCATAGCTCCCGATGGACTATTTGGGCCCCGCCCACAGACGGCCACGTCCCACCTTCACCAGGCAGCCGAAGAGGCAGAGCGGCTGCGAAGGCTCAGCACCTGCAAGGTGGCTCCTCCGCAGCAGCGCCGCCGCCACGACAACCGCCAAAGAGGAAACGCTCCACAGCCTCTGCTGCGGCTGCGTCCTCCTCCCAGGCTTCGTCCTCCGCTCCTCCGCCCGCCTCCCACCCTCCGCAGCGGCAGCCAGCTCCTGACTGGCAGGCTTCACGGGGACAGAGGACCATGAAAGCGGCACCCACCCTCCTACACGCTTTTCCCCTGGTCCCTCTGATCCCTCGCCTCCTGGAACGCATCCAGGAAGAGAATCTGTCAGTCATTTTAGTGGCACCGGAGCGCACAAGCGCATCCTGGTTCCCGACTCTGGTTCAGATGTTGGCGGGCCCTCCCTGGCAACTACCATGGCGCGAGGATGCTCTGTCACAGCTGAACGGCGCGATATTTCACCCCCCGGTGATAACCCAGCGGCTGTGGGGTTGGCTGCTGAGCGGGAATGCTTGCAGAGATTAGGCTTGCCCCCTGCCGTGGCGCACTATCCAGAACGCCAGAGCCCCCTCTACTACTGCGTGTTACGCAGGGCATTGGTCTGCTTTCCAGCGTTGGCGCACGGGGAAGGGTGCGGACCCCATATCGTGTCCCCTGCCTCTCGTGTTAACTTATCTCCAAACATTGGTGGATAATGATTTAGCTCTGTCTACAGTCAAAGCCTACGCGGCAGCTATCTCGTCCTGCCACAAAGGCTATGGAGAGAGGACGGGATTTTGCGCACCCCCTGGTGAAGCGGTTTCTGAAAAGGGGTCAGGCGTCGGAAACCCGCCATGCGCTCTCTCACACCCCAATGGGAGGATGTGAAAGACATGACCAGTGACCTGAACCAAGAAAATATGACCAATCTGCTGCAAAGTCCACTCTCAGCTGAGCTGATAACCCTGTGGACAGACTTTCTAGAACACCTCCATCACAACAATGTTTCTCTCCATTCTGGAGGTCATACATTGACATGGTAGAGGATGTAGTACTTGGCCTTCTGCGTGCGTCTCGTGAGGGGGGACTGGGAGTTGTACCTCCATGCTATAAGAACCATGATCCCATGGTGCTTTGCCTACGATAAGATAAATTATGCTAAGTACATTTCTTATGCATTTCTATCCATCCATCCATCCATCCATCCATGTCCGCTTATCCGGTATCGGGTCGTGGGGGCAGCAGCTCCAGCAGTGGACCCCAAACTTCCCTTTCCCGAGCCACATTAACCAGCTCCGACTGGGGGATCCCGAGGCGTTCCCAGACCAGGTTGAAGATATAATCCCTCCACCTAGTCCTGGGTCTTCCCCGAGGCCTCCTCCCAGCTGGACGTGCCTGGAACACCTCCCTAGGGAGGCGCCCAGGGGGCATCCTTACCAGATGCCCGAACCACCTCAACTGGCTCCTTTTGACGCGAAGGAGCAGCGGCTCTACTCCGAGCTCCTCGCTTCTCACCATATCTCTAAAGGCCCTGACACACCAACTAGACGGGCCAACCGTCGGCAGTAAAGCCAGTCAGACTGATCAGTCTGGTCCCTGAGGTCCAAAAAGTGCCTCAGAACACACTGAGGCGACGCCAACTTGAGCGTACGTTCTGCGCGTGCATGAAGCGTAATACATCTCCATAGCAGCAGGCGGCGCTGCTCTGTATTGTTTCCATTAACAGTCTGATTATTTCCCAGAAAATGAAAACTGGCAGCTGATTGGACGAACGCGTCACGTGGTTCTTTTTTCTCCGGAAATTCACAGCCAGTCATGGCGGCTTGTTCAGAATACGATCTCATATTGTACTAAAATAGTTCACCGAAACGTGGTTCTGAAAACATTTTAAGCGAGAAATAGGCCATGCAGTTTCTGAATCTGGCTTTCAGATTGACAAAGTCAAGTTTAAAAGATTTTCGTCAGATTTTGAGAGGCTCATCTGCTCCCCATTTCCGGGTGAGTCCCGACTGCCCTGTCTCTGACTGAGCATGTCAGGTCGGCCCAAATGAAGGCCGACGGCTCCTCGGATGGCCGAACACACTGAACAGACTCGAGTCACCGACCTCGCCAGACTGTCCGACGGCCGATTATCGGGCTGGTGTGTCTCCTCTATAAGGGAGACGCCAGCCACCCTCCTGAGGAAACCCATTTCGGAAGAAAAGGACCCAAGTGCCAAGCCCTGTTGGCAGAGGATGGAAGATGGAGACAGAGGAGGAAGGTGAACAGTTGGTGCTGCACTGGATGGAAGGCCAGCCAGCACCTGAAGCTGTCCTGGATCTACTCGCCTGCAACTGCACAAAAAAGTGTTCACTCCCACGATGTATGTTTCTTGCAAATGGCCTCAGATGATGATTAGATAATACAATAATGGATATCAACATACAAACCAGTCTTTGATTAAATATATTCACTTTACAACCTGTTTCTTTATTGACTTTTACAACTAATGAAGCTCCATCCATTTGTCCATTCTATTTGCTCTGTTCTATTTTGAAGACGTGTGCTGGCTGCACAAGTCTAATTTAAGGCTCTCACAAATAAATAGTATGGGTATATTGTACATTTTCTGAATCATCAGAGTGCCTTGAGTATTGAAGTTGCTGAGTTTTGTGTCCCTGATGTTCCTTCATGCCCCAGGGATAAAAGAAAGCATACAGTTTAGGCGGAAATTGTGAGAAAATGTGTGTTATTTCTGGTTTAAAGAAGTCATGTGACCTCTGTGTTTGTCAGACAGATTCAGTACTGGGCTTAAGTGAAAGCCTAAAAGGTCACCTTTCCAACGATACCAAGCACCATATTATAGAATATTGACAATATCCCTATCATGAGCCTAAACCAGATATACACCAGATTTCAAAAACAGAATTTATCTTAGGGGGTTAGTAACTTCATGAGCTGAAAAAAAAGTGATTTCGCTACCACTCCTGCACTGCTATCGTGATTTTTCTAGTACTAGGGGTGTATACCTTGCCAAAAAACAATGATAGCATTTGTCCCCCCGATGATACCGCTCATGGACTAAAGGTAGTATGTATGTGGTAACTACACTCACCTAAAGGATTATTAGGAACACCTGTTAAATGTCACGTTAATGAAATTATCTAATCATCCAATCACATGGAAGCTGCTTCAATGCATTTAGGGGTGTGGTCCAGGTCTAGACAATCTCCTGAACTCCAAACTGAATGTCAGAATGGGAAAGAAAGGTGATCTAAGCAACTTTGAGCGTGGCATGGTTGTTGGTGCCAGACGGGCTGGTCTGAGTATTTCACAATCTGCTCAGTTACTGGGATTTTCACGCACAACCATTTCTAGGGTTTACAAAGAATGGTCTGAAAAAGGAAAAACATACAGTATGCTGCAGTCCTGGGGGGCGAAAATGCCTTGTTGATGCTAGAGGTCAGAGGAGAATGGGCTGACTGATTCCAGCTGATAGAAGATCAACTTTGACTCAAATAACCATTCGTTACAACCGTGGTATGCAGCCAAGCATTTGTGAAGCCACAACACGCACAACCTTGAGGCGGATGGGCTACACCAGCAGAAGACCCCACCGGGTACCACTCATCTCCACTAAAAATAGGAACATGAGGCTACAATTTGCACGAGCTCACCAAAATTGGACAGTTGAAGACTGGAAAAATGTTTTGCCTTGTTACCACTGGGCAGGCTGGTGGTGGTGGTGGTGTAATGGTGTGGGGAATCCCTTTCGCCTTCAGAACTGCCTTAATTCTTTGTGTCATTGATTCAACAAGGTGCTGGAAGCATTCTTTGAAATGTTGGCCCATATTGATAGGATAGGGTCAAATACGGCATTAGTATGGTGTTCCTAATAATCCTTTAGGTGAGTGTATATATTCACTATACAACAGGCTGGCTGGTGACTCAAAAACCTGTGGAGGACAGGAGGAAAAGCAACCCACGTCTTTTTGTATTTTTATACTAGTTGGCTACTTATCCCTACTTTCTTATGTTAAATGGAACATTAAGCAGTTAAACAATCAGAATCAGAATCCTGCTAATTGCAAAGTAGGTTTTCGCATACAAGTAATTTGCCTTGGTGTTTTGGTGCATTGACAAGATTTCTTAAAAGCAATCACCACCAGAACATCAAGATCATTGGCTGCAAAGTCCCCACACTATCATTGGATAGAACGTGTGTGTGCAGGGGCGCCATAGAGCTGGTAAGTCCCGCCCCTTCCGCTAATCGCCCTGGACCTCAAAGTGGAAAAACCGTCAATGCAAGTGAATGGGAGAAAATAATTATTTTCTGTACCCGTTTGAATTTTGCCATGAATGTGAACATATGTTGTGTGTGAATTTTTTATATAATTTTTCATGTAAAGAATGCTTCAATTTAGCGGGTAGAATTTTGATACGATTAGACTTTGTGTGAGAGCACTTTGTGGACTACAGCTCTTCGCTGCTTTCGACGCGTTTTATATACGTAACCACCACTAGCACATGGATCCCGCTAAACATGGCTGTGTCTTTGGTGCACTTCACCGCATTCTTTCAGGGAGAGGACAAACTAATTGAGCGTGGTGAAAACCACTTCAGGTCTGGGCATGTGGAGGGGTTTAAGTTCGCAAGTGGGGAGATGGTCGGCGTTGTCCACGCCAGTCGAAGAGAAAAGCGTTATAATGTTTCGGTGAGTCTAATAGCTAACTAGCACGTTAGCAAAATGCTAGTAGCAGTTACTGTAGCAAAAGCAAAGCTTGTTTGAATGGTGACATTTGGGTACAAAACACACAGGCATCTCGATCTGTCTTCATAGATTATCGCACCGTGATTTATGGAGGGAAAATGCGTTATGGGGTGACGTCACATATGCGACATGTAGTCTTTCTAGTTTTGTCTTTTCCACAACGGCTAGCCGAAGAATCATGCAATATACTGTCAAACTCGTTACATGAAAAATTATATAAAAAATTCACAGACAACATATGTTCACATTCATGGCACAATTCAAACGGGACCAGAAAATAATTATTTTCTCCCATTCACTTGCATTGACGGTTTTTCAACTTTGAGGTCCAGCGGGGTTTTACGGAAGGGGCGGGACTTACCAGCTCTATACAGGGGGGAAAAGTTAGGACAATTCCAAGGGCCCATGACTGACAGGGACCCCAAAAAATAGGTAAAAACTAATATAAAATTATTAAACCATCATCATTCAGTATATATATATATATATATATATATATATATATATATATATATATATATATAGCAATAAACAAGCCGTTCTTTAATGTCACTGACTGTTAATTATGTATGCGATTAATTTCGATTAATTAATCAGAGTATGTAATTAATTAGATTAAATTTTTTAATCGATTGACAGTCCTAGTATATGTATATATATATATATATATATATATATATATATATATATAATCTAATTAATTACATACTCTGTGATTAATTAATCGAAATTAATCGCATACATAATTAATGGTGCCTGAACCGATACTTTTTAAGAAAGTAAAAAAAGAAAAGAAAACAAAGGGTACTAAACAACAGTTGGTGACCTTAAAGAACGGCTTGTTTATTGCTAAGGCCATATGGTCAAAATTAAATGATTTAATAATAATGTAATAACTATAACAATAACTTATTTCACTAGTAAATTGCTGTTGAACGACAAAAACAACCACCAGATGGGAAATGGACATTTACAATAACTTCAAATGCACCAGGAGGCTGTAGTTTACCAGTTTCATTGAACGCACCGTCTGTGTTGTTTCTCCGACGGCAGCTGCAGATTGTTACATCCTGGTGTTGAATCCTCTACAGTAAAACACAGCCACACTTTACACCGTTCAGCGTTAGCCGTCAGCATTTTAACCGTGTTTAATCCAGCTACTAGCTAGTGGTAGGCTAACGTTAGCTGCTGTCGAGTGTAGTGTTAACTAGCTAGCGGTAGGCTAACGTTAGCTGCTGTTGAGTATAGTGTTAACTAGCTAGCGGTAGGCTAACGTTAGCTGCTGTCGAGTATAGTGTTAACTAGCTAGCGGTAGGCTAACATTAGCTGCTGTCGAGTATAGTGTCAACTAGCTAGCAGTAGGCTAACGTTAGCTGCTGTCGAGTGTAGTGTTAACTAGCTAGCGGTAGGCTAACGTTAGCTGCTGTTGAGTATAGTGTTAACTAGCTAGCAGTAGGCTAACGTTAGCTGCTGTCGAGTATAGTGTTAACTAGCGTCACATGCAGCGGTGTTTGTGTTGCCGTCTGTTTCAGAGCATCAGAGAGAAGAGCAGACATATCAGTGGCTCCAGATTTCGGTAGCCAGGGTTGGCAGGAAGAAGATTTTTACAAGTAAATGTTCCAGTTAATGATCCAGGCAGCACATTCTCGTCTCCCTCCTTCATTTTACAGTCCAATGGTGGCTAGAACGGCTCCGGGTCAAACGTCAATATGGAATAGATTAATCTGCGTTATTTTTTTTAACGCATTATTTTTTCTCAGATTAATTAATCAAAATTAACGCGTTATTTTGACAGCAATAATATATACAAATATAATAATAAAATGAATGATCTCTTTGTTTTACTTGTTTTTGGCAGTAAAAGTTAAATATCCCCATTGACCAAATAGTAAACATCCATATAGACCGACCACCCCCCTGTGTCTGCATGAAATGGTTTGGTCCTGCCTTATTGCACTCAGTGACGGTGTTTAGTTGCAGTCAGTAGATGCACCAGAACTACAGTGACCACAGTGTTACCAAGTAACGTTAAATCAAAATCTGGTTTTCAAAAAAGGAAAGAGAGGAAAGACAAAGGGAAGGGTGTCAAACTGTAACCCAGTTTTTCACCAAGAAAGGTGGGTAGCCTATAGTCTGTGAGTGGGATTAACCTGTTGGCTTAATGTCCATAGTGGAATAAGCTAGCTAGCTACAGACTAGTGTTAGCCTACATTTAATCACCATTTATTCAGTGGAGGGAAACGTTTAGCAAGATATTCATATTAAATCATTGTCCCTGCCCCTTTTAGCAGACTTAACAACAGATGAGTCAGCAGCAGCCCAGTCTCCCCCTAACTGTGCCCCTCCCTGTCCCAGTGAAGAAGGTGAGCAACATTGTGTTCAATGACAGTTAGCATCATAGCACAGAGAGTCTGTGGGGATTTCTCTGTCTCTCTTGCTCTTTTTACCATTACAAAAAAGAAAATGAAATGTTTATTAATGACAGAAATTCAAACGCATTAATAACAATTATTTTCTCACATAATGATCAGTATGAAATAAAATTTAAAAAAACAACAACTTTCTGTCTGTACTGGATGCTGGACAGTTGGAAACAGTGAGTAGCTTACCTGAGCCTGCATGTAAGATACAGACAATATTAAAATAATCCAGTTTGATACATTCATTTAGATTGAATTATGGAATGACATCTATAGATACAGACTTTATTATTCCCATCATGAAGGGCATTTTATTTGAGAAGCTTGCACACACACACACACACACACACACACACACACACACACACACACACACACACACACAAACACAAAAAAATCTATTGTATCTAATGTATGTAATCAAGTGGTGGTGACACAGAACTACATGATACAGGTAATTTGGGTCACTGTTCTGTAGTGTTAGTGTTATATATTGGTATATGGCATTTTAATATATATACTGTATATATCACAGTATATATGTATATATCACATGCGTTGCGTACATCCTACAGAGCCAGGGCCCTCTCAGGTAGAAGGAGGAAGAAGTGTGGAAGCAGAGGAAGAAGGGAAAGAAAGTAACAGTGATGATGAGGATGAGAGATGCATGGTGGAAGAAGACAGACAAAGTTATAAAAAGGATGACCCAGGTTTGTGGCCAGCAAATTTGACTGATAGGGACAGAGAGGATTTTGTGAGGGCACTGGCCACCAGAGATGATGATGATGTACTGCCACAGGATTCTGAGGGAAAACCATTCCCAGAATACTTATTGTGCAGTAAGGCAGCCAATGGGAGGGAAAAGGTGAAGAGAGACTGGGTAATTACAGCAAATCTTCTAATGCACTGTATTGCATCCCATGTGTGCTTTTCTCTCATTTACAAAAAAGACCTTCTCTTAGAGCACTGAATAGCCAAAAGGGATATAAAATGTCTGATGTAAAGTGGCGTCGGATGTATGATAAATTCCCTGTCCATGAGAAGAATACGGCACACAGAGACTACTATTTGAAATGGAAGAACTTGCAACAGTCAGTAATGGCTGTTAGTGGCATTGACTCTCAGTTGCAAAAGCAGAGCCAAACAGAAGCTGAGAAGAACAGAGCTCTCTTACAGAGAATCCTGGATGTAACACTGCACTTGGCATCAAGGAATTTACCTTTCAGGGGTAAAACCAAAGACCTAGATCCATAATGGAAATTTCTTAGGCACACTAGAGCTTTTGTCTCATTACGATCCACTGCTTAATGAGCACTTGCAAAAAGTCAGGGACAAAAAAAAGGAACCAGGTTGACACATTATCTGAGCTCTGACATTCAGAATGAATTCATTGATTTATGTGGCAGAAGAGTTTTGAAAACAATTTTAAAGGAAAGGGAAGATACTATTTATTTTTCAGTCATCTGTGATGCTACACCAGACATTTCCCACACTGAGCAGAATGTGGTGCTCATCAGATATGTGAGCTATAACAAAGAAACAGATGACTGGGAGATCACGGAACGGTTCTTAGAATTTAAGGACTTTCACAAAAAAACAGGAAGTGAGATAGGAGAAATGATTGAAAATGTGCTTGATGACAAAGGGATAGACATTGGAGACTGCAGAGGGCAAGGATATGACAATGGGGCAAACACGTCAGGAAGGGAGTCCAAGCCCAAATATTAAAGAAAAATCATCTAGCTACATTTTCACCCTGTGCCTCCCACACCTTAAATCTTGTAGGTGTGCATGCTGCACAGACAAGCCCAGAAGTAGCAACATTTTTTGGCTGCATCAATCGCTTACTCACTTTTTAGTGCCAGTCCAGAACGCTGGGCCATCTACAAAGAGAAAACAGGTTGCTCTTTGCATCGCCTCTCAGACACTCGATGGAGTGCAAGAATCATGGCTGTTAAACCTGTAGCACAGCACCTTCCTTCTGTCATTGAAGCCCTTGACAGTATACTCACGACATGTAGTCTCACCAATGAGACCAGATCAGAGGCTAGTGGTCTGAAGAAATACCTCATGTCATTCAATGCTATTGTCCTACTCACTGTCTGGCTCAAAGTACTGCAGTGCATTGATGACAGGAATGTGGTTATCCAGTCTGGAAAAATCTCTCTTGAAACATGTGGGATGGATGGGAGTCACTCCTGTCTGAGGCAACACTGATTGCAACACAAATAGATGTTGCACCTCAGTTTAGCAAGGAACACAGTCGAAAGGCAAAGGAAAAGGAAGAGATTCCATGATGAGACCTAGAGGAGACAGCTCAGGACAGTGCAGCAACAGTGTTTCGGAACACAGTGTTTTTAACTGCTATGGACAGCATCATAAGTGATCTGGACACTAGGTTCCACACCACTGCAGAAATAGTTGAGGAATTCTCTGCTGTTTTAAAAGTTGGGCATATTAGTGAGGATAAAGTCCCTTCTGTGTGTCAATTCCATTCCAGATTCGATTCCAGAGATCTCACGTCCGAGTTTGAAAATGAAATAAGACACCTGAACACAGTATATGCTGCTACTTGTCCCCTCTTGGTCTCCTGAATGCAATTAACAAGATGCAGCTACACAGCATTTTTGGAGAAGTCTGCATTGCTTTACGTATATTTTGTACATTGCCTGTGACTGTTGCTGGTGGGGAGAAAGCTTTCAGTAAGCTAAAACTGATAAAAAACTATTTGAGGTCCACTATATCTCAGGACAGGCTTTGTAGTCTTGCCATGTTGTCCATTGAAAGTCAGTTGGCTAGAAAGCTAGACTTCAAAGACTTGATCAGTGACTTTGCTAGCAAGAAGGCTCGGCGCTGGGCTCTTGGTGAGTCAGGCTGAGCAAGGGCCAGTGATAGCTGCCAAATGGCATGGCTATGGAGATTGGATATTACTACAGACATAATGCCCACAGCCTAAAAAAACTGAGAACAAGATGTATGGCTGGACTGCCAAAAACGTGTTGACCTGTTATTTGAGAGAAAAGTTTGGGATTCCAGGAGTCCTTTGTTCTTATTCATACCTTTTAATTTGATGTCACTGGTACTGCTAGTTTGTTATGACCATATTCCAAACCTGAAAACCTTTTGATTTAGTGATCACTTGATCTGTTTTGTAGCACTATAATAACCCTGGTGTGGAAATTCCATTTTCCATGTCCACTTTATTTTCTTGTTGGCATATATGTGCAGCTAAGTTAAAGAAATCTGCTGTTTTCATTGTTTTGAGAGGATGATGTTCATTTATTTTGATTGAAAAGTTAATATATATTTAAGTTTGTTTGTTTTTCTTTTTTAAATCTTCATTAATAATTATAATAATAATAATAATAAATAATAATAATAATAATTTTGTTAAGAGAATTTTCGATTTTGTCAAATTTTACAATAAAAATACATTGAGACTGTAAAAGATGGCCTTCAGCACATTTTTTATGGTTGCTTTTAATCTTGCATCAACTAGCGAACTGCATACTAGACTTGCATGCATGTACAAATCACCAGCAGTAAATATTGTGCTAGTACTAGTATTGAACTACAAGAAGCAAGACAGTTGCAAGCCTTTAATTAGAGTTGTGTAAAGCTTTTGATGGGACAGTTAGGTCCTAGAGATGTGGTGACAACAGCTGCGCAGAGGGGGCCCAATTAGATTTTTTGTCATGGGGCCCAAAATTCCTGGCGGTGCACCTGTGTGTGTGTGTGTGTGTGTGTGTGTGTGTGTGTGTGTGTGTGTGTGTGTGTGTGTGTGTGTGTGTGTGTGTGTGTGTGTGTGTGTGTGTGTGTGTGTGTGTGTGTGTGTGTGGTGTCAGAAGCCTCTCAGTCCAACGAGGGGTGATGCAGCACCCAGTATATTACAGTGTGAATTTTAAACACCCACTGATTTAAAGTGTTAAAAACAAAGCACAAATAGAGTGTATTCTGAGTTATTCTGCCTGTGGGATGGTTCCAGTCACTCTACATGTTGGGAGATTATCGTCATAGCTGCTGGGAGGCTTGTTGTTGCAGCCAGTCTTCCAAGAGCAAGATATAAGCAGCTTTGTTTTATCTATTTATTTATGTATTTAGACAAGTAAAGGCTGGCTGTCTTCTGTGGATTTAGTAAGGTCAGATGGAGTCTAGTCAATAAAATATTAACACAATTACCAATCTGTTTCTTTTATTTCAATTTTCGGCATTCAATTTAGGGAGTTTTAGTCTGGTTTATTTGCAGGGTTAAATTCATGATTACAATTTATAAATCCCTTCTCTGTTCTGTTATTGAGATAATATTCAATGAATTGTAATATAATCAATTCATAATATTCATAATATAACACTTGACTTAGAAGTTAGCAGTTTTACCTTTGTCTAGTAAAGTGATTCCAAAATCCTTAAAATGACCAACAATCACAATAACTTGCACTCGAAAACAATATGTAATGGCATAATGTACGGTAATGCACCTCAAAGGTTGTTTTAGTCTCAGATTGGACAGATAGTCTAGCTAGCTGTCTGGATTTACCCTGCAGAGATCTGAGGAGCAGTTAACCATAGTCCTCACAAATCCACCAGAGGTTAGAACGCTAACACAAAGAAAGAGGAAGGTAATGGACATCCGGCAGAAAAAAAAAAAGGACATCCAACGGAATTTCCGGCGGTACCGGAACAATCCCAGAAGTCGAACGTCATGGATATAGACTACATGGTTACAGGTTCACTAAAATGCAATTAAACTTTCAAATATTTCAACTCATTTGCCCTTAAAATGTGTTTCTCCCAAAGTGTGGGTCTAAAGAAAGTAAACCATAAGCAAAGAAGCCAGGAAGAAAACACTGTTTTAAAGTATGTCCTTCCGTTCACATCATGCAGTTCCTGCTTACGAAGAAGCTCCGATTAAGGCTGTTCCCTCAGCCCTATTTTCCCTCAGCCCTATGTTCCCTCAGCCCTATGTTCCCTCAGCCCTACGTTCCCTCAGACCTACGTTCCCTCCGCCCTATGTTCCCTCAGCCCTATGTTCCCTCAGCCATATGTTCCCTCAGCCCTATGTTCCCTCTGCCCTATGTTCCCTCTGCCCTATGTTCCCTCTGCCCTATGTTCCCTCTGCCCTACGTTCCCTCTGCCCTACGTTCCCTCTGCCCTACGTTCCCTCCGCCCTACGTTCCCTCCGCCCTACGTTCCCTCCGCCCTACGTTCCCTCAGCCCTACGTTCCCTCAGCCCTACGTTCCCTCAGCCCTGTTCCCTCAGCCCTATGTTCCCTCAGCCATATGTTCCCTCAGCCCTATGTTCCCTCTGCCCTACGTTCCCTCAGCCCTACGTTCCCTCTGCCCTACGTTCCCTCAGCCCTACGTTCCCTCCGCCCTACGTTCCCTCCGCCCTCCGCCCTACGTTCCCTCCGCCCTACGTTCCCTCCGCCCTACGTTCCCTCAGCCCTATGTTCCCTCAGACCTACGTTCCCTCAGCCCTATGTTCCCTCAGCCCTATGTTCCCTCAGACCTATGTTCCCTCAGCCCTATGTTCCCTCAGCCCTATGTTCCCTCCGCCCTATGTTCCCTCAGCCCTATGTTCCCTCTGCCCTATGTTCCCTCAGACCTATGTTCCCTCAGACCTATGTTCCCTCAGCCCTATGTTCCCTCAGACCTATGTTCCCTCAGCCCTATGTTCCCTCAGCCCTATGTTCCCTCAGCCATATGTTCCCTCAGCCCTATGTTCCCTCTGCCCTATGTTCCCTCTGCCCTATGTTCCCTCTGCCCTACGTTCCCTCAGCCCTACGTTCCCTCTGCCCTACGTTCCCTCAGCCCTACGTTCCCTCCGCCCTACGTTCCCTCAGACCTACGTTCCCTCAGACCTACGTTCCCTCAGCCCTATGTTCCCTCAGCCCTATGTTCCCTCAGACCTATGTTCCCTCAGACCTATGTTCCCTCAGCCCTATGTTCCCTCCGCCCTATGTTCCCTCAGCCCTATGTTCCCTCAGCCCTATGTTCCCTCTGCCCTATGTTCCCTCAGACCTATGTTCCCTCAGCCCTATGTTCCCTCTGCCCTATGTTCCCTCTGCCCTATGTTCCCTCAGCCCTATGTTCCCTCAGCCCTATGTTCCCTCAGACCTATGTTCCCTCAGACCTATGTTCCCTCAGCCCTATGTTCCCTCCGCCCTATGTTCCCTCAGCCCTATGTTCCCTCAGCCATATGTTCCCTCAGCCCTATGTTCCCTCAGCCCTATGTTCCTTCAGCCCTATGTTCCCTCAGCCATCAGGATCATCGTAGTCTGTTTTGGAGTAGGCTACAGAAATTATACGTTTCTGTTATCTAAAAGATTTTCAGTGCCGTGGCTCAATATTTAAATGATTTCGACAATGTGGATGAAAAAAAAAGAAAAGCAGTCTCAAGATGAAAAAAGCGGATTAAAAATCGGTCACGCCAACCCATTGTAAAGTCTTTTGGCCTTGCAGGAACTTGCAAGCGTGGCCAACAAAAGAAGCACTACTGCGCTTATTCAGTGAGCTGCATATCACAAAAGTAAACCCGGAAGCAAGATACATTTTCATTGGATTGAATAGCCACCATATTGGGGTCCGGTATCCAGGTCTTATTATACATCCATGTGTCAAACCAAACGTGAGTGAGAGAGTTGGATAAAGTAGTGCTGTGGAAAGTGAATTGTGTTGAAAATGTAATGTAAAAACAATGGTTCATGTCTGCGCATTTCCGAATTGCACTAACAAAATGTTGAGCTACACTTTGCACAGCTTTCATAGACATTTGCCCATCATCTTTATAGGATTAGTGAGATGTTTATTTCAACAAATTGTCAATTTTTACTTATTACAACACAAAGGCATATCCCAACACAAGTTCAATAAATAAATGAAAAGGAATTAATATGGAGCCTTTAAAATATTGACAATGCAATCTAGTTTTCTCTTTCCACAACACAGCTGGTTTGACAGCAGAGCACCTGGAGCTCTGCATAAGAGAGGCACAACACAGCCTCACAATAGATTCAATACACACTGTCCTGATTTCCCAACAGCTATCACTGCAGTATACATGGCCACAGACTATAGGTAGTCAGACTTGACCAGAATCATAATACCACCATGAAAAGACCTACTGAGATGCATTTTTTTTGTGTGAAAGAAGCCTCATGTTTCATCTGTGGCTCCAACGCTAAAAAAGTCAAAAACCCTGGTACACTGGAAAATTACTTTTACTTGTACTCATTCTATTTTTCTGCCTCAGACACAGGCTACTTCAGTAAGCGCATGGATACAATTGGAACTTTGTCAGAAGGATTTTGGTTTCTCTGGGGATTTTACTGTAGGAGGGCTTGCCAACCCTTCCCCTCTTTCCTTTAAACTTGCCAGCAACACATTGGGAGTAAATGGTTTGTCCAACTGAGAAGGCCGTTTACGACTTGGCTCTCCTCAGGGTTAAGAGTGAGGAGTTTTTGATCCCTTGTGTGAAACTATTAGCTTCCCTCTATCCACACTGCACAGATGGTAGTGCGTACTTCACTCTCCATTTGGCCACAAAATGGGAGACTGGAGGACAACCACATGAAGAGGGGAAATTGCAGGCGTGAGAGAAGGAGGCATAAAGAGAGTAGGTGCCTTTCTCTGTCACATGTGACATGGTAGATTCATCCACACTGAAGGCAGGACGTTGATTAGCAGGAGCAGAAGCAAATATAGGCTGTTGTTAAGAGTGGATCAATCATGTCATGGTGCTTTGAGCTTTTTCCTGCCAGCTACTCCATCTGTGTGTGGGATATTCTACTCAAAATGGCCAAGCCACTGCCAGGACTTTATCCACAACCAAAACCCTGCCTGATTTATGGATTTCAGATATAGTAATTACTGTAAGACAACTAACACAAGCTGCCTGATAGCTGCAGGAAAATGAATAGCAGAAGAAGAGATGATTAAAATGTCACCAAACACCAGCCTTAAAGACCTTTGTTAGCACTATGATGCAGGCACAGACGTAGATTTCAGGGGGGGTGTGGGGGATATGTCCACCCCCCCCTAAAATTTAGAAGAGGTAGATTTGTTCCCTTCGAGAAATATGAAATACAACCCACTCTCCAAAAAAGGGTAATAAATAACCGTTCAGGGAGTTCAAAACATGTATGGAGAACAAGAACTGTGTCTACTTTGATACGTTAGAAGAACACAACAGGCAGTGAAAAATAAAGATAGATTTATGTAGATTTAAACTTTGCCGGTTCTGGCTTTAACAAGGTCTCATTCTCTAACAGATTTGTTGTTGAGTACATAATTCCTAAAAAAGAACCATCCCAAAACACGACATGTTTTGAACATGCAGAAAGTTTTGAACAATACAGGAGAAAAATAATTTCCTTTACATAAATAAAGACATTGACACCATAAATTGATAAAGAAAAATTCACCAGAAGGCAGGAAATTAAGTGTTTTGGTTATAATGTGTCCCCCCCCCAACGTTGAAACAAAACCTACGCCCTTGGATGCAGGCCTGCAAACTCAAGTGGGGTCAAAAAGGTGACGGTTCTGAAACACACCACCCCATCCACTCCTTCAGTAGACATTAATTTTAACTGCATTATGTTCAAATTAGGGCTGTCAAATGATTAATTTTTTTTTAATTGCGATTAATCGCTGAATTTCTATAGTTAATCGCGATTAATCGCATATTTTATCACATGATTAAAATTCTATTATTTTGCATTTCAAAACAGTTTTTAAGTACATATTAACAATCGAAAGCAATTCGTACCAGTGGATCTTGATTGGGAATCAAATGAATGCAAAGAAAGTTACTTTATGAACTTGATTTTAAGGTTTGTAATTATTTATTTACTGTAAACAAAAGAAAAATGTGTGAATCTGTCATTATTGCACAATTCCTCCAAGTACCTAACTAAAAAACTAAAAATCCCTGTCCTTACCAGAGTCAATATAATGTTTAGTAACTCCTAAATAATGTTGATGACTCACTGACGTCCAGTGATCACCGGTTAATGAGCAGCTCATTTCTGCACAAGTCCGTGTTAACACAGCTCATCTCCACTCTTACCCGGCGACAGTGAAACAGTCTGGATCGTCCAGTACACTGTTGTTTCCACAACAACAAAAACACAGCAGTCTCTGAACTCGCGTTGGGAGTTTCGTTGAAGTTGGATGTAGTCCAGTTTTTGTCTAATGAGCGGACACTTGCAAGCAGGATTGATGTAACAGGTGGCCGGCTAGCGTTAGCTTTCCACCTAGCTAGGTTATACTCCAGCCCCCGTTCGCGTTTCACCGCTGAGGATGTCCCCCCATGATTGCCCGCTCCGGCCGCTGCCCGCTACGGCCGCTGCTGCTGCTCGCTCCGGCCACCGCTGCTGCCCGCTCCGGCCACCGCTGCTGCCTGCTAGTCAAACTAACCTGTACGGCGGGCCACAGCAACCTCTTATTTCCGAACATTCATCTCTTCCCCGAGGGCCGGTGATCTAGCATCACGTTAACTGTACTACTATGCTTAGCTCCGTAGGTGGTAGCTCAAGCTTGACGTGCTTCGGTGATATTTTAATTCGGCTTTACACAATGTGCATATGGCTTTCGACTTGTCTACGAGCCGTCTGGGAGTTTTGGAAAATAAAAAGCTCCATTCAGATTGTGTTGCTGCTGTGTTTCTCCATCATGCCTGCAGCCTGCAGCAGCAGGATGTGATACGAGGAAGTGGCAGCTTGATGATAAGTAACGGTGCTCAAAATAGTAGCCTGTTAGGCACGACGCAAAGCAGAGTGAAGTGTAAAAGAAATTAATAAATGGCGGCATGCGATTAATGCGATGAAAAAAAATTAACAGCCCTAGTTCAAATGCATCATTTGTAGCGCTGAAATGCACTTGTACAGATGAAGCCCCCTGAGTCCAATTTGTGACTTGTGATATTGGGCTATGTAAATCAAACCGACTTGACTGGAAATGCTTAGCTGATTAAAGCAAGTAGTTGATCAACAATGATCTATTAATCTTTTCTGTTATTCATTCAGCAAAAGTGCAAAAAAACAAAACATTTTCTACCTTCGGCTTCTCAAATATAATTGTTAGGGAAATTATGATACATACTTTCTCTCTTATTTATTAAACTGTTTGCATAGAATAATAATGTATTCTCTCTCTCTGTTAAATTAATTGTGGATGTGTGTGGATATTTAAGAAGCCAAAACACTGCTTGAACTCACAAGATAATATGGGAGCCACTGTTTTGTCGTTGTCTAAGCACGGTGTATTACTGAGGGCATACATGCCCTCCCAGACCAGATAGGGGAGACGTCATCGACTCTGACAAGATAACAATTGATGACATCTACTCTGTATCATGATTTATGATAGTCTTAATTAGCTTTGTAGCAACTCATTTGTCAACCTCTATTAATTTAAATAGTTGCGCACTATAGCTTTATCTCTGTATTTGAACACCAAAGTGTAAAAGTAGTGCAGCTGTATTTGCCCGGTTCACTCCTAATAAAGATTTTCCCTGCACATGAGACTCTTATTCAACAGTCATGTACAGCCGTTGTCTATGCCTGCATGCAGAGCTTAACTGCTGTCATTATGGTCATTTATTCATAGGTTTAGATTTATTCAACTGCTTGAGTGCTGATGAGAGACAATGGCACGCTTGACAAAGAAAGTGCATTTGGAGGTTATGCCAATTTGCTGCTGGGTGGAATTTACTTTTATTTCAAACACATTCACCTTGAAGCATTTGACATATTTCCTTTTCTCAGCGGTGCCGGCTCTAATCCCTGAAAACAATATCCTCTTTTTTTCTCAGGGCACAAGAGGTAAGCTCCTCTTCAAAGTCATTGATGTGATGTGCTTGTCTATCCTTAATGCAATTTACTTTTTCAATTTTCATCTAAAATGTAAAATAAAAAAATTAAGAATTCAGTGTTAATAGGCTTTTCAGCAGCCTGTTTGTAGGAATTGAAAGGGTATGTGCATTGAGGTCATTTACTTGGATATCATTCCATGATGAGTGTTTTTCAGAAGAAAATGCTGATCGCGTATGCAGTATTTCATATCATAACATGCATTTATGCTCGTTTTCAGTTCACTGACCGATGCTCAACTCATTCTGAAGTCGATAGCTGGAAGGAGAGACCAATCAATAAGTCTTCGTTAACATTCTGAGACACTTGCTAACTAGTCTCGCATTGGCAGACCTTTCTCCACAGCGCTGTGGAGTAAGGCTACACCACATATACATTCTAGCATAAGACTTAAAAAAAAAAAATGCTCTGGGTTGTTTGCATTTCTTTAATCAATCACAATCATCTTGGTGGATATCAGGCTTTATCCTGGAAATGTACTTCTGTTGATCCAGACTAGGGGCGGCTGTGGCTCAGGTGGTAGAGTGGTCTGCTACCAATCGGAACGTTGGTGGTTTGATCCCTGGCCATGTAGTTCCATGTCAAAGTGTCCTAAATGTTCCTAAATGATACTTTTTTCAATACCAATTTTAGAAAAATCAATTTTAACAAAAATAAATTACACTCTTACAGGAGCCTGGATAGCTCACCTGGTAGAGCAAGCAATACATACATATGGAAGTTCACTCCTCGATGCAGCGGCTGCGTGTTCGACTCCGGCCTGCGGCCCTTTGCTGCATGTCATTCCCCCCTCTCTCTCCCCTATCATGTCTTCAGCTGTCCTATAAAAATAAAGGCCTAAAATGCCCAAAAAAATAATCTTTACAAAAAAAAAAAATTGCAACATTACACATTACGGCACAATTTTGTTTATTTTTTTTTCAGCTCCTACTACTTAAGCCCCCTCTCTGTTTAACGTAGAGTTTTTCCTACCTGCCTCTTCCTACATGTAACATTAGACAATCAGCAGCATTATTAGATCTTGGTAAAAGCATACTGCATGCTTATTGGCTAACTGATGCTAATGAGATTAGCTCCTTAGGTATTGAAATGTGGTATTGAATGAGGAGGCATTTTTCGATACTCGATTCTTTGAAGGCAAGTTGGTCGGTGCCTAAAAAGTGTTGAATTGGGTACCCAGCCCTAAGTGTGTTAAAGGTGAATGGTTCCTGTACGATGTAAAAGCGCTTTGAGAAGACATTAAGACTAGAAAAGCGCTATATAAATGCAGTCTATTGACATCTAGTACTTGCTAACTCAAGTTAACATTACCAAAAAGTTGTGGAGTATATATGGGCTTCAATTACTGGAAAACACACACTTCTGTATAGCAATGATCTTCTGTGTTGAATGAGACTACAGTTAGCTTGAAGTGTTGTGCAGTACATAGTTAGGAGAAAACTGTAACAATATTTTGTGTTATTAGATCAGCTTGAAAGCATATTGCCTGCATGCCACTTGAAGTTAAGCACAAACAGTATGTTTCCCTTCCAATTTTCCAATAGAGCTCAAAACGAAATTCGAAATTGTTCAGGTGGAAAAAAACCTTGCTAGTCGTACTTTAGAAAGTACCACTCAATGACACTGTTGCACTATGACTACAACATCTGAATCACTGCACCATGTAATTGACCTTGCTTGCTCAATACAGTTTGGGACCAGCCTCTGTGTTGAATGTGTTCAGAAAAAAATGCCTGTGTGTTGGAGCGCATTTGAGGGGATCCTTACATAATTACATAAGGTTTTGTAACCAGTGAAAAGCTATACAAAATCTCAAACTAGCGGTTATTAATTTGGATACAGAACACAAGGCAGATGGAGCGGGTAATTGTAAAGAGTCGCTGAGCAGATAGCAGAGTGTATAATGGAATTAAAATTTGATTTTACGCCGTAGGCAATAAATCTTTTCTGGTTTCAACAATATCTGCTTTTAGCAGTGACTGCAGGGATGCTGCATGTTCATGTGTGTACAACTCGGTATGTTTGTTTTTCCTTTGCACAGGCTAAATGTAATGGAACAGCAGCAGCGCTTTAATCCGTCTAACATACGCTCTTAAGGGCTCAGTGATGTTAATTTATCAGAGCATGTGATGGAGGCAGTATTCAGATCCTTTACTCAACTAAAAGGAGTAAGCCTACAAAATGCAGGAGTTAGTCAACTGAGGTCCATGTGTAGTTAGGTAACACAATCCCTTTGGTTAAGGTCAGGGAAAGATGCCCAGTTAGGTGTTCATGAATAAAACTCATCTTGTGACTTTTCCAATATGCAACTAATACCAAACTCTTTCTCTAAACACCTAGTACTGTAGTTGCTAATAGAAGGACGGGCTGCTGATATAATTTTTCATTTAGATCCCAACCCATAGTGACCAACAGCAATGGTTGCCAGCATTTACATTTATAAGCAAACAAAGCAACACATGGCATACATTTGTAAGACTGGTTTCACAAACTATGATGTGGACTTCCCATACATTTTTTAACAAAAATGACAGAATGTAGTTTGAAATATTAATTCCCCTATTATCATGAACATATACTATACAACAAAACCTCCTTTACCTTACTATGGTAAATGTATCAAGGTTGTTTCAGGCACATACTATAAGCAACCATGCTGACTACCCATGAGATGTAACACAGAACAACACTAGAAACTCAGTGTGTATTACCTTGGCTGGCTCAAATCTTTTAAACCAATGATATGTGACATCTGTTCTTTTTTGTATGCATGCAGTAATCCAATACCATACAATGCAATATCATCGCCCGGAGCACTGGACAAATTGACACCCTTTAAGAAGCTGTTTGGGCAGAGGGTGAAGGTCTGTAAAAATGGACTGTCTGGTTTAATGTGAGACATCTGTGCAGTGACTGCCACACTGTATACTTCAATTGATATTTCCCAGTAGACACCCTGTCTTCACTGTCTTCAACAGGACAGCATTTCTTCTTTAAAACATGAAATGGGCATCAAGCAGCTCAGAACGGCAGAGATTCCTGAATTATTATTCAGGGCCCAGGCACCTAAAAGTTCTGTATGCTAAACGTTTTCCCACATAGCTCAGAAGAGCTTTCAGTAGTCGACTCAAAGACATATGAAAGCAATCTAAGTTACTGGGCTGGTTTTGGTTTTACAATACGCTTTTCTCCGCTGACTTTAACGACCAAGTGAACTCACTGAACCACAACAAGGTTTTCATACAAGGAATACAACTCAAATTAAAGTTATTATTATTAAAGTATTACTGCTGTAGACTATTGATTAAATTGACCAAATACGAACATTTCTCCAAAGATTAAAATCAGCAAACTAAGATTTCACCCTGTAATTAACATATAATGTGGAGCTGTTCATTGAAGGCAGGGTTGGTAACTATTATCAATACACTTTTTATATATATTGTTTGAAATGTTCTTTACACCCAACCCGTTCTTATTCCCAACTCGTCAAATACTGACACTTGGACAGTGGCTCTCAGCATCAGGTGGTGGATGGGTCAAACAACACAGGACTTTCACCCAGGAGACTGGGATTTGTGTCTCGTTCTTGTCCCACGTGTCACTGAAATGTATATTTTGTAACCCCACCCACCATCTTTCTGTCCGTTCTTGTGCCGCATGTCAGTTAAACGTACATTCTTTAAATGATGCCAAATGGGTCTAAAAAAGTGATGCCAAGAGTCCATTAGTTGAAATCCCCACTGCATCTGAGTTAGACACTAAAGGAGACTTTTTGCATCATAAACAAACGCCAAAGGCATTTGACCAAGTGTCCCTTTTCGACACGCTGGGAGTGAGAATGTGTTGCTACACCCAGACAGCAATAAATAAGTTCTGGGCTCTGAAAATGGAGCGAAAAAGATCCGTCATCTGTAGCTGCTGTAATCCTGTAAAAACGCCCACCAATCACTGCTTCGCGGTCTGCTTGGAAAGAACCAATAAAATGCCTCCTTGCCCCGCTGGGCGTACTGTACCCCTCCAGTGTACGAGTCTGCGCTCAGTGTGCATTGTCCCTGCATTGCTAACAGTAGTAAAGATTGTTTAAAACATTTGATAATATGAGGTTTTTTGCTTTGAATGACACATGAAGTAAAATAGCGGTCCTCTATCCGCTCTGCTCTGAAGCAGCGAGGCAGCGGTGCTCATGCATGTCTGTGTGTGGGCGGAGCCCCGAGGGCAGGGGGAGGGGTTAGATGGAGCCCCAAAGAGATGCTTCTTTCAAATCTTGCCAGCTTTTCTACATTACCAACCCTGCCTTCAATGCCTTCCAGACAGGGGGAACACTAAACATATTATGCACATAAGTTGTTTATGAGAGAGATCCCATTATATTCTATAACTGCTCCAGATAACTGCACTCTGCATGCATACTGTATTATTTTGCATGCAATACATTTACATTTCAGTTGAGGATGGAAGTCATCAGGTGAAACAGCCAACTCTTAGGGTATTTAAGCTGACAGCCACAGGCTCAGCATAATGCATTGCTAACGTGTCCTGCATGAGTAGTTTTGGGACAGGAGTCAACACTGAGAAAAGCAGCAGCAGGGTGAAGGTGCAGGAAGAATGAACTCCACGCATCCCTCTACAGTATCTTGATACAAAAGAAATTGTGTCAACCCACAGGTGCAAATCATCAAATGAAAGGTTTTCTAAACTGAGATATCAAAGTCCCATGCTTCGCTATCAGCAAGCACACTGGGACAGTGGCACATTGACAAAACATGCTAATTAGATCTATTTGCTTTGAAGAGGAAAAAGAATGACCATCCTGGCCCATCAGATAAATAAAAGCCTGCAAATCCAATTAGAGCTGGCTTTTATGATGGATGAAAGAATCTCACTGTAATGGTTTGTTAATAACACGCGCAACTGCCGTTTGCACAACAATGGTATAATTAGGGGAGACTGTTGGGATGTGACCCATTTGTATAAAACATCTGCAGCCGCTTACCATTGTTGTGATTCACTGGTGTTTGAAGCGCCCAAATTGTGACTGATGAGTGGATATAACGGTAGGTAGCAAAGCAGCCCTGTGACTGAGTGCTTGGCATTGTGGGTAGGAAGTCATGCGCGTGCTGTGGGCGGACTAAGTGCCAACATGCCAGAGGGACAATCAAAAATATAGAGAGAGCTTTGTGAAAAATAACTGAACTTTTTTTTTTGCCATCGATCAGCTGCTTCTCAAAACTAATGAGTCGGCATATGGAGTAACCGGCAATTATCAGTCATTTGGTCCTATTGTGATGTATGGGCTTACAGCAAAATATGGAAAGATGACCAAAGGTCAAAGCTATCTCTGAAACGTTTGTGCCATTTGTGTAAAATAAATAAATAAATTAAGATATTGAATTTTACATCACACTTGTAAATATGAATTGATTGCCAAATGATTTTGCTCAACGTGTCATGCAGTCATGTTGCCTTCTCTTGCTATGCTGTGGACATGCAGAATCATTTTGGGATGCTGAGCAGACTGATTTTGGAACTATTGCCAGCTTTGGGACCTGCAGTCTCATTCACTGGGAACTAGTATTGATAAATTCAAGTAGCATTTATCACGTAGATAATCTTAGAGTCATTTCATTAGTTACTTCTTTTTGTATGCAGTTTCATGTCCTGTATGGGCAATTTACTTTTGATTAATTTCTAATTCAGTACTAATGGAAATCTGAGACTCAAAAAGAACTCTAGAGGCCTTGAGAAAACACGAGTTAAGGTTTACAGCAACTCTAGTGGCTCTCTAAAGCCTTATTCGCACGGGACTAGTATTACCATGGGACCTCATGTAATTTAGAAATTACCCCACACACACGTCTGTGTTTTGTGCGCCACATTCGCACGAGATAAACAAAGTCTGTATTTTACTCGAATTTACCAGCATTATCCCCAACATGATGTCAAGGCTCTGCCTAATATTATCACATGACCTCTGTCTTTCTGGATATATGGTATGTAATTTGCGGTGTAATTTTTACTTGACAAATTACAGATATGGCAGATTTGCAAAGGATTAAGATCACAGACGAGCTCTGCAATTTTTTACAAATTACTAGAGGTCCCCAGGTAATACTAGTCCTGAGAAAATAGTTCTTAAGATGGGAATCAGCACAGCAGTGCTTTGAGCTAAAGGTTGAAGCTAAAGACATGCTAACATGATCCCAATGAATATTTAATATGTAAGCATACAACACAAGTACAGCTGAGGCTAACAGGAATGTCATTCATTTAGCAGGTATTTGGTCATAAACGGGTGAAAAAACATTATATCTAATATACAACAATAGTCAATAGACATTTTACTGAAACCAGAAAATGTAAAGCTCATGGTCAGAGAGCGGATCACCAAAGTCACAAGGACTTATCATCTGGGGACCATGAATGTCTATACCAAATTAAGTGCCAATCCATGTTGTTAAGACATATCTGTCTGCACCAAAGTGGTGGACCAACAAACTGACCGACATACCCATCCATGCTGCTCAAAAAAAGATAGCCTACTAGGGTCAAATGACTGACTTTATAAAGTTTTACCCAAGAAATGAAAAAGCTATATTACAATAAAATGAGTTAAGTCAATATAATGAGATTCTAAGTCAATATTTTAAAGTTTCTCATTATTTCTCAAAATATTGACTTACTATCTTAAAGGTGCAGTAGGTAAGACTTATAAAACTACCGTTCTGTCATATTTGCTGAAACTGACCCTATGTTCCAGTAGAACTACATAAAGCAGTTAATTAAAAAAAGAATCCAGCTCCTCTGGCACCACCTACAGCCTGTAGTGGGATTTGCAAAAATCCACAGCTCCCTGTTCAGATGCACCAATCAGGGCCAGGGGGGGTGTCTAACTGTGCGTCAATCACTGCTCATGCACACACATTCATTTTAACTTGTGGGGGGAGGGGCTTAGGAGACCGTGTGGCCTCTAGCAGAAAGGGGGGAGGGACTGAGAAGTTGTTGATGTTCAAATTCTTTGGCTAAGTCCTGGATCTTCCCAAACCTACCTACAGCACCTTTAAAATACTTACTTGCGATCTCAAAATATTGACGTAGTATATCAAAATATTGACTTAGTATCTTCAAATATTGACTTACAATCTCAAAATATTGACTTAGTATCTTAACATATTGACTTTGTATCTTAATATATTGACTTAGTTTCTCAAAATATTGACTTATAATCTCAAAACAATGAGAACATTTAAAATATTGACTTTCTATCTCAACATTTTGACTTACAATCTCAAAATATTGAGTTAGTATCTCAAAATATTGACTTATCTTAAAATATTGACTTAATATCTAAAAATATTGACTTAGTACCTAAAAATATTGACTCAATACCTTAAAATATTGACTTACTATCTCAAAATATTGACTTAAAAAGAAAAAAATACTATTGGCCGATATATTACCAGATTTATTTTAAATTACCACTTATCAATGTTAGCCTTAAAAAAAGATTAACTTTTTTAGACTTTGAGTCTATAACAGGAAGATTGAATAACACCCTTTATAAGAAAGCTTTCAAAGAAGCTGACAAACCAGTTAAAAATACAAAAGAAGATAGGAGTGCTATTTGTTTGAGCAGGATGCACATGCAAATCAAAGTGTCCGGCATCATCACACGGTCTGTGTACAATAGAAGAAGGTCTGACAGAGAAAAGCTGTTATTTGTTCTTTCCGAAGTTCCCAAATGACAAATCAGCATTGTGAATAGATTTTTCACCTAGCAATTCAAGGCAACCTCCTGCTGGGCCTAACATACCAGGATCAACAGTCCCTGCAGTCTGTACACTACACCTCCTCCTGAGATTGGCAAATTGCCTTCTACTGCATTACACAGGAGTTTTCTGAGAGAAAGACTCCTATTTCCTATTCTTTGTAAATCCGGGGTTTGATACAAACATAAGTGCACAGTAATCCCTCATAACAGACAAACAAGGCTGAACCAAATGATTCTCTGCCTTCTGGGTTGCAGGGAGCTAGGGGGCCGATGATTAAATCATGAGGAAAATTACACCAAGCAGATGTGTTGTATCTTCCTGCTATGTGATAATGATATGATAATAATAATAATCTGCCACTTTATTACTTTAATCAATTTCTATATTGATGTTATCTTGTTTCAAGGAACAAAGATGTAAACTTAAACGAAAGCCTATGATTTTGCTGCTATAAATGCTCAATCTTGATTTTCAGAAGATTTAAATCAGCCACACTGAACACAGCCAAAACAGGCTTTTTTTTTAAAGATTTTTATGGCCTTTAATCGATATGATAGATTGCAGACAGGAAAGGGGGGAGAGAGGGGAAACGACACACAGCAAAGGGCAGCGGGTCAGATTCGAACCCGGGCCGCCGCCAAAGACGCCTACATGGAGCGCACACTCCATTGGATGAGCTAGAGGTCGCCTCAATCTTATAAAGTAAGTACAACCTGATCTCACAGATTTACATGAAATGAACACAGCTCCTTTACTCAAAATCTGTGGCAGTTTCACGGAATCGCAAAAAATTCCGTGATGGGCCCATGGAAGAATTCCGTCAAATGAACACAGCCCCTTAAGTTAAGGAAAAGGTTGGGACGTGGGTGGGCTTACGTTTCCATGACACGTGGGACAACAACGGTTGGGTTTAGGAAAACAATAAACGGTTGGGTTTAGGAAAACAATAATGGGACGCGGGACAACAACGGGACGGTTGGGTTTAGGAAAAGAAGTGTAACGTGGTGTTAACAGTTCATGATCATTTCATGGAATTCTTTGAGACCAGGCTGGAATTTTCACACATTCCGTGCCACCACCACGTAATGCGCTAACAGTTTGTGATAATTTCATGGAATTCTGTGAGACCAGGCTGAGCAAGTAAAACAGTATATGGTCAGATTGAAAACACTCAAACGGGTCATTTTGGAAGGCAAATGGTAGGATTTAGGACAGTGTATAGTATGTCTTTTCTGGGAAAAATCGAATGCCAAAGACGTGTTTAGATGTTTCCTGTGAGAGAGAGATTGTGGAATATACAGGGAAAAGGTAGAGAAAGCACAGCTGTTGGCTAAGAAGACAAAGATTTGAACACCACCCACTGAAACTCCACATAAATGACAACGATATAGATATTCATCATGCTCAAAAGGGACCATATCTGAGCCAAATGCAAACACCTGTATTATAGTCCCAAAGATAAAAAGCTCTTTAAGATAAGAAGACAAGCTCTCTCTCTCTCTCTCTCTCTCTCTCCTAAAATGTCTTTATTTTTACTGTACTCCATGGGTCTCAATAATGGCATTGTCCCTCATCGGACTCATCTCTGATGGAGACGAGTCCGCCTACAGGTCGGAGGCTGACCACCTGGTGACCTGGTGCAACCAAAACAATCTAGAGCTCAACGCTCTAAAGACAGTGGAGATGGTTGTGGACTTCAGGAAGAACCCAGCCCCACCTGCCCCCATCACCCTCTGTGGCTCCACAATTGACACTGTGGAGTCGTTCCACTTCCTGGGAACTACCATCTCCCAGGACCTCAAGTGGGAGCTGAACATCAGCTCCCTCGTCAAGAAAGCACAACAGAGGATGTACTTCCTGCGGCAGCTGAAGAAATTCAACCTGCCAAAGACAATGATGGTGCACTTCTACACAGCCATCATAGAGTCCATCCTCACATCCTCCATCACCATCTGGTACGCTGCTGCCACTGCCAAGGACAAGGGCAGGCTGTAGCGTGTCATTCGGTCAGCTGAGAAGGTGATTGGCTGCAATCTGCCGCTGCTCCAGGACCTATACGCCACCAGGACTCTGAAGCGTGCTGGAAAGATTGTGGCTGACCCCTCCCACCCCGGACACAAGCTCTTTGAGCCACTCCCCTCTGGCAGGAGGCTGAGGTCCATCAGGACCAAAACCTCACGCCACATCAACAGTTTTTTCCCCTCCGCCACTAGCCTTGTAAACAAGGCCCGGAAACCTCCCTGACTCCCTCCAAACTACTCCTCTGACTCCTCATGCCACTGTACCTACTCTGCTGTAGCGTTCCTTTTTACTACTGTTTAACTTATTTTACTATTTATTTAAATTTATTTTATCGTTATTAATACATACTGTGTGTATATGTTTATACTTATATTGTTTATATTCTTTTTATCCTTCTTATATTTGAATGTGTGACATGCTCCAACAACACCATGACAAATTCCTCGTATGTGCAACGTACTTGGCAATAAAGCCCTTTCTGATTCTGATTCTGATGATTCTGTCCTTTCAACACAATTCAGCGAATCTACTTTCAGTACCATGTATCCACATTCATTATGTGATTATGTTAATGAATCCCATTCATTCATAAAAGGGAGGAACACTTATAAAGCGGTGTGTAGCCACAATCATGGTGCGCCCTGTTCCTATCTCTGCTTCTCCTCAGAGTTGTCAGATTCAACTACCAACCCTTTGTAAACTGTTGGGTCTTTGTAAATTATAGTGTGTGGTCTAGACCTCCTCTATCTGTAAAGTGTCCTGTGATAACTCCTGTTATGATTTAACACTATAAAAAAATTTAATTAAAAAATTGAATTGAATATGCACAATCAATCCACTTTATCAAAGCCTCTGTCATTCCCCTGTTAGCTGCTGTGGATTTACATAGACCACACAAAGACACTCATTTAGCTTTCCAGCCAATTAATATTTGCAATCTTCCAGGCTTACATTGTGTTTACCTAACGTGATATACCACTTAGCACATTATTTACAAGGAAAGACTGATTGTACAGCCCCGTGTTGTGTTTCACATGTGAACAGGGTTTTCAGTGGGAGTGTTGAGGACAGCCATCTCTTTGTCTTGCTAATGTTTGAGTAAGCAGTCTTGGATGCAAATTAAAATATTTGACAAGAGGAACAGCCTGGAAATGACAACGCCAAGTGATTCTACATTCTATAATATTCACATTGAAATGGGACTGCATTTCCCCAACTGAGAAAAATTAGTGTATTATCTTGTTTAAAAAAAAAAAAAAAAAAATTAAAAAAAAACATGCTTATAGACTATTGATTGAGATTAATGCCCAGGCTTATGGGAATGAGCTCTAAAACAATAAGCCATTACACTGGGTAATTGATCATTTGAAAAATCTATAAAATCTATAGCAATCCTTTCCCCAGGCAGGAATTAATGTCTCTGTGGACCATATTTCATTAACTGCTTGGCATACTAGTTGGCATTTATTCAAGACTGAGAAGTTGAAATGCAAAAAGAGGAAAATATCATGCTGACCTGTTACATAAAGCCATCTGGCATACCCAAAATGCCCAAATTGTGCACCATGTCTTGTGATGCAGTGATTCCCAACCAGTGGTACCTAGACCCCAGGGGGTACGTGGAAAGATTGTGGATCAGCTCAACTCATTTGAAAATTTAAATTATGATTGGATTAAAAGAATGTATTAGCTGTAACATCTGAACACTAGATTAGTTATGTAAGAGTGCTTGAAAAGTAGTTAGCGTGCACAGAAGTAGGTAATTAGGTAAAAGTAATGCATAAATGGGATAAATAAATAGCTAAAAGTAATGGCTAAACAGTTGAAATAGTTAGCAAAAAATATTTAGCCAAAATATACTGAATATTAGAGAGCGCCTGACTATCCCCTTCCTGTTCCATTGAACCTGGAAGCACAGGATTTGTACATGGAATAGAAAATGTGGAAAGAATCGTACACATTTTTTGAAATAGCCAGCGGATCTGGGGATGCAGAGGATGCGGTAAGGAGAGCTACGCTGTTGCATTGTATCGGAGCTCCCACTTAGAGGATTTTTGCTAATCTTCCGGGAGAAAAAGGTACATTTGAGGAGACAGTCGCCACCCTTGACTTGTATTTCACAGCACGGAGAAATGTGGTTTAGGAAGTTTAGACAGAGAATGCAGTGCCCTGAGGAATCTCTCGATGCTTTTGTCAATACTTTAAGAGAATTGGCGAAGTCATGTGAATTTGGTGTACTAGAAGATGACATGCTGAGAGATCAAATAGTGGAAAAGTGTGCAATAAAAAAACTGCGGACTAATTATTACAGGAAGAAGGACTAACTTTGGAAAGAACTCTCCGAGTTGCTAGACTTTTTGAAGCGGCACAGTCAAACGTTTTCGGGAAACAGTGGTAGCAGCAGGAGTAGAGACAGCCACATTAACTTCACCAGAAATGCAAGTGCTGCTTGCGCTGAAAGAAGCAGAACTGGAAACAGAAGCGCAGAAGAAGAACAATAATACAGTGACACCGTGTGTCACAGATGCGGAATATCAACTCATAAAGCAGATGAATGTGGAGCCAAAACAGCCAAATGTCTGTACTGTTAGACAACTAGTCATTATGCACGAGTATGCAGAAAGAAAAAGGACAAGAAAAAGATAAGAAACCTGACAGAAAGTATAAACCAGTAAGAGCAGTGGAGGACACTTCAGACTCGGATGAGTTTATACATGCATTAGACTCTATCCCTATGGCCAGAAGACATCCTTAACGTGTCTTGGTTACTTTAAAGCACAACTGGCATGGTAAGAAAATGTCATAACTAGGACAATGTATGTCATTAAAGGAAATGTGGAAGCACTGATGGGCAGAATGTCATGGTTTGCATTGAAGATACTGACTCAGGGAGGAGATGTAACTGTAAATGCAGTGAATGCAGTGGATCAGACAGATAGATTCAGTCAGTTGACACAAGAATACAAGTCACGTTTTAAAGGACTAGGACAAATTAAAGGTTCCAGTCACAGAGTAACAGTGGATGAGAAAGTTCAGCCTGTAGCTCAGGGTTTGAGGAGAGTCCCTTATCCAATGATATAAGCTGTAAACCAAGAACTAGACAAAATGCTTAAAAGGACAATTCCGGCGCAAAACAAACCTAGGGGTTATTAACAGATGTGTACCCACTCTGCCGCTCTCTGGGACATGTTTTTATGCTAATCGAATGAGTTTTTAGCTTGAAAGTCGCTAGCAACAGAGTGGGTACACATCTGTTATTAACCCCTAGGTTCGTTTTGCGCCGGAATTGTCCTTTAATGATGGTATCATCGAAGAGGTGAATGAAGGATGTGAGTGGATTTCTAATATTCTACTCATACCAAAGAAAGACATCAAAGAAGTGAGACTATGTGGAGATCTCAGAGAAGTAAACAAAGCTGGAATCCGAGAGAGACAGCCAGTACCAACCGTAGACAGTATATTGCAAGCTGTGCAAGGAGCAAAAATATTTGCTAAACTGGATGCAAGAAAAGGAATCTGGCAAGTGGAGTTAGCCCCAGAGTCAAGACACCTGACTACTTTCATCACACACAGAGGTTGCTACCGATTCAGGGAGGTTGTGTTTGGACTGTCAAGTGCACCTGAGGCCTATCAGAAGGCTATGGACTCAATGCTGGCATGGATGCCAGGCGTTGTTTGCTACATGGGTGACGTGATAGTACATGCGGAAACTGAAGAAGAACTGGAGCAGAGACTGAGACAAGTTTTTCAGAAATTCAAAGACAGAGGTCTAACCCTGAACCGAGGCAAATGTGTTTTTGGGTTACATCAGATTGAGATGCTAGGACATCTGATATCTGCTGAAGGATTCTCCTAGCATATCGCTCAACACCTTACAGAGCAGCGGTCCCCAACCCCCGGGCCGCGGACCGGTACCGGTCCGTGGGTCATTTGGTACCGGGCCGCAGAGAAAGAATAAATAACTTATATTATTCTGAACAATGTTTTATTTTGAAAAATGACCGGATTCCCTCTGATACATCCGTCTATGACTCACTCTTGACGCTTGTCTCCGTCACGTGATACGTTGCCGCTAAAATGAAACCCACAAGCTAGCAAAATGAGTAAAAAACAAACGTCTTTGGAAAGTTTCTTTACGAAGGGGAAAAGGCCCAATGAGCAGACAGAAGAAGAGCCTACGACTTCCAAGAAAAAGAAAGCTGCATTTAACAGACAATACCAGGAGTCCTACTTAAAATATGGATTTATCGCGACAGGTGATTCCCGTGCACCAAGCCCGCTCTGCATAATATGCAGTGACCGGCTCTCTAATGAGGCAATGAAGCCTTCAAAACTGCTTCGCCACTTGGAGACCAATCACCCTGCATTAAAAGACAAGCCTTCGGAGTATTTTGAAAGAAAAAAGCATGAACAAGAAGGACAGAAGCAATTACTGAGGGCCACCACATCAACAAATGCGAGTGCACTGAGAGCATCATACTTGGTAGCTAATCGTATTGCTAAGGCTAAGAAGCCATTCACTATTGGTGAAGAATTGATCCTGCCCGCCACAAAGACATTTGCCGTGAACTTCTAGGAGAGGCTGCGGTTAAAAAGATAGCACAGGTGCCTCTTTCGGCTAGCACCGTCAGTCGGCGCATTGAGGAAATAGCAGAGGACATTGAGACACAATTGTTGGAGAGGATTAATACATCACCGTGGTACGCACTCCAGGATGACGAGTCTACAGATATTGACAACAAGGCAATACTACTTGTTTATGTGCGATATCTTTATCAGGAGGATGTGCATGAGGATATGTTATGTGCACTATCGTTGCCAACCAAAACCACAGCTGCAGAACTATTCAAGTCGCTGGATGATTATATATCAGGAAAACTGAAATGGTCCTTTTGTGTCAGCATATGCACAGACGGAGCTGCTGCCATGACCGGACGGCTGTCTGGTTTAGCTACTCGGATTAAGGAGGTTGCACCTGAATGTGAGTCTACGCATTGTGTCATTCACAGAGAAATGCTGGCTAGCCGAAAAATACCACCGGAACTTAACAGCGTATTGAATGATGTCGTTAAAGTTATTAACCACATCAAAGCACACGCCCTTAACTCGCGCCTGTTCGAGCAGCTTTGTGAGGAGATGGACGTGGAGCACAGACAACTTCTCTTACACACAGAAATAAGATGGTTATCCCGAGGGAGATCGCTGGCCAGAGTGTTTGAATTACGAGAGCCGTTGCAGAGATTTCTCTCAGAAAAAAAGTCACCGCTGGCAGCACATTTCAGTGACGAGGAATGGGTCGCAAAACTCGCTTACTTGTGCGACATATTCAACCTGCTCAATGAACTCAATCTGTCACTTCAGGGGAAAATGACAACTGTCTTCAAGTTGGCAGATAAAGTAGCTGCATTTAAAGCCAAACTGGATTTGTGGAGACGGCGCGTGAACAGAGGTATATTTGACATGTTTCAAACATTCGCGGGGATTTTGGAAGAGACTGAGCCCGAGCCTTCATTCTCTCAGCTGGTGCACGATCACCTGTCTTTGCTTTTAAAAGAGTTTGAGCGCTACTTCCCAACCACAAAAGACCCACGAACTGCCAAGGAATGGATCCGCGACCCATTTGTCAACAAACCAGGTGAATCCAGCATGTCTATGCAAGAAGAAGATCAACTGCTGGAGATCGCAAATGACGGCGGCCTTAAAAGTATGTTCGAGACAACAACTCTGCCGGTGTTCTGGATTAAAGTCACGGCAGAATACCCTGAGATCGCCACGAAAGCACTGAAAACCCTGTTGCCATTTCCAACATCCTATTTGTGTGAAGCGGGATTTTCTGCAGTGACAGCAACCAAAACAAAATTACGGAGTAGACTGGACATAAGCAGCACACTTCAGGTGTCATTGTCTCCCATTACTCCTAGATGGGACCGTCTCGTTGCAGAGAAACAAGCTCAGGGCTCCCATTGATTTAGCGTTATGGTGAGTTGTATTTTTCATGCACTTTATATTTGTTTTTGTGTTGTATCTTATTTTGAAGGCATGTTTAAACATTACCATAGCGACCAGAGAGTGTTAGGGGGCAGAGAGGATGTTACTCATGTTATGTTGTTGGCGCGATGTTACGAGGACGCTGCTAATAAAGTTGCATACGAGTACACAGTGGATTCACGTTTATTATTATAAATACCACAATTTTTATGCCGGTCGTATCATTTTATTTTGTGTATTTATCCGCCACACCTTAAAGGCCGGTCCGTGAAAATATTGTCTGACATTAAACCGGTCCGTGGCGCAAAAAAGGTTGGGGACAGCTGCTACAGAGCATCAGGAGAAACACTAACTAAGCTCATGTTTGGACGAGACATCCGTACCAAGTAACCAAACGTAATGAAGGAAGATTTCAAGACAAAAGACAATCGAAAACACCACAAACAATACACAGACAAAATGAAAAAAATGAAAGACTATGCTGACAAGACAAACAGAGCAAAGGAAAACAACTTCAAAGTTGGAAACTCGGTCTGCATTGCCACTATAGACAATGGTAAACTGGATTCCAAGTTCAGACACTCAGACAATTCCTTTGAACTAGTAAACATTGAAGAAGGATCCAGAATCACAAGGAATGTCAAACATCTTCGCCACACTCCAGTGGTTATGGACCTTGATGTTGCAGTGACCGCAGAAGCAAGTGAAGACACCAGAGTTGTGGACAGGCAAGACGCTCAGAGCACTCCAGCAGAGTCATCACAGAGACCTATATTGGTGCCAGACAAGCTTCAAACAAGTGTTCTCGGGCCCGACATGCAAAGGGTTACCAGAAGTGGCAGAGCTATTAAGAAGCCAGCCAGATACAGAGACACATAATTAAGATAAATAAAGAAAACTGAGTCTGTTCATGTTAGCCTTAAAGGTAAAGAAAAGGTTGCTCAGTGAAGAATGATGTTCCAGGTTGATTTTGAAACCTGTAAAAAAAAAAAAAAAATGATAAAAAGAAAGACATTTCAATTGTCATAATGTTATAAGATATATGTTTGAACTTATGTTAAAGTTATGATAACTTTAATTATAACAAGGGGAAAGATGTAGTGTAGAGATTTGAGGAGCAGTTAACCATAGTCCTCATAAATTGACCAGAGTTTAAAATTCCAACACAAAGAAAGCGGAAGGAAACGGACATGCATCCGGCGGAATTTCCTGAGGCACTGGAGCAATCCCAGAAGTGGAATGTCATGGATATAGACTAAGGCAGGGATATGTAGACCAGAAAGGGGGAAATTACACGCATTGCCCCCGGAAAATCACACCCTGGGCCTACTAACTAAATTGTTCAAATAATTAGCTAAAAGTAATGGATACATGGCTTAAACATTGAGCAATCCAAATTGACATTTCAACAACTTAAAAAAATAAAAATATCCACTTTTATATAATGAATAATATTGTACATTTGGAACATACATTGGGAGTTGATGCTTGGGAGTTGGGAGTTGATGCATGAATTCATCTGACAGGGCGTGAGGGTCCTCAGACCAAAAAGGTTGGGATCCCCTGCTCTAGTGTATTCCAGAATGTAGTTATGAATTGCAGGATTCAAGTTACAGGAACGATGTCATTTAAGTGATAACCGTAGGTTAGATATGTGTTATTCTTCTTGATTAAACTGCACGAAATGCAATTCCAGACACTGCAAACCACATTGGAGGGCCCCTATAATTAAAGTATGATGATGGCAGCATCCACATGTCACAGAGGAGGGAATCTATAATCATGTCTGGTCAAAGGTAAGGTTCAAACCATTTCGTCATGGACTTAGATGACCTGTCTAGTGTCTGGCACTTCAGACCAATTTAACTCGCCCAGATTTTACGTTCTCTAGGCAGCAATCAAATTTCAAATATGGGGCACATCCTTCGAGGGTGCTGGAAAACATGCTGATGACCCAACAAGTAATATTACACTGTCATAAAAAAAGTCAGCTCTTGTGTGATGATGCTGAGCCGAGTTCTAAAGTTCAATTGCTCCTGATTTCTATTTTAACTTCTATTAACTTTCAAAAGGAAGAGCAGAGTGGAGGATAGAGCCTGCTGCATGGAGATGGAGAGAGCTGATTTGGCCTCATTTGGCATCAGGGAGGCTGGGACTGGACACACTTCTGCAGACAACATCGTCGGGAGATCCAGGACATCAACACACCCTGCAGGCACACAAAGGGCTTTTGAAATCTGCAAGCAGGCCAGACACTTCAATCATCACTTCAAACACAGGCTCCGGCTGTCAAAGATGGATTAGTAAAAATATGAATTATGATTATAATTTACCAAAACTCCTCTTGTCCGTGTTGTTGATTTGATGGATATCTTCGGTTTCGGATGGAGGGAGTTATTGGATTAAGAAGAAATTACTATCTTATCCATGTTGCTGTGTGTGTGTGTGTGTGTGTGTGTGTGTGTGTGTGTGTGTGTGTGTGTGTGTGTGTGTGTGACCGAGCAGACTGAGCATCAGAGAGAAACTAGTCTTGCCAGTAGTTCTTGACAACACCACCAGCAGACTGCATCGCATTGCATGAACCATGTGCTGGTACTTTATGTAGCGCCCAAGCAACTGACATCCACACTGATTTGCTGGCGAGGTTTGAGCTGTTGAATTTGCAAATCAACTCAACTCGAGCAATCCTTTGACCAGATTGGCTGAGGGGGCAAAAGAGGAATCTTAACTTTCAAAATAAGACAGTTGCCATTCAACCCTTGTGTTGTCTTACTGCCGACCAAGCACCTTGTGTCCTCATGGGTCAAAATTGAAAATGAACACTTTGTTGACGTTTTTTAATGCTTTTTGTCGACCTTTTTGGTGATTTTTTAAACGTTTTTGTCACATTTTTATTTTTTTTCAAAGTTTTTGAAACTTTTGTTTTACTACCACCAATATACTGTATACACTGCTAACATCGACTTTTGGAGTTCATGGCGAATAAACCTCATTTATATGAAATTATGCGAACATTTAGAGTTTAAAAAAATGAAATTATGAATTATTTTGACTAGTTAGTTTTTTTCAACTGCTTACACACAAAATCTTTTCATGTCACACGATTTTTGAAACCTCTCACTCAAAATGCAAAACTACACAGCAAATCTCCAAAACCATAAACTATTTCTCAGCCTTTCACTTAGTTTTCTATCGCATAAAACACTTTTTTCAAAACATTACCCACAATTCTCTACCTAAGACACAAAAATCTAACAGGAAATGACTTGCTTTCCTTTTCTAAACACAACCAATCAAAATGCTACACTTATTTACCAGGGCACACACACACACACACACACTCCTCACGTGTGCAAACACATTATGTCATAACTGAACACTAACCAATCACTGCTTTAGTATAGACCTATACAGAGGTCAAAGGTCACATTACCTGTTTTGAACAGATGCCAAGAATAGACAGAGAGCAAGGGGAGGAGGAGGAGGAGGAGGGACAGACAGGGGATGACAACGAGGAGGAGGAGGAGGGAAGAAGAGGAAGGAGAGCCATCTCTGATGAGATCAGGGCCACACTTATTCATCATGTGATCAACCACAGATTGACCAATGAGAGAAGCCCGTCTTGAGTAGCTTTACAGTGGCGTCCGAACTGCATGCAACTATCTAATGACTATTTCAGCATTACACATCAATCAGACTTTGTTTGTGCACACAAGCACGCACACACACACACAACACACACACACACATATTCTTTAGTCTAAAATGATACCTTTGGTTTCCATATGTTTGTAGTTTTGTTTTGTGTTCTTGTTTCATGCTACTGTATACAACACTGTGCTCCTCTTACTAACGTGATGTTTTGTCCAATACATATTTTCTGTTTCACTGTAACATTACATTGTTGTTTACACTTTTCAGCCCCTCTCAGCAGATTACTTTCTCTCTAGAACATTGTAAATGGAGATATAGGCCTATGAAAGACAAACGAGCTTTAGATTTAGAACAACAGTGTGTACATGGTATATCCAAAAATGTACTATTATAAACAAAGTGTTTGCCATTTGATGCAAATGCTTGATTCTGAGATGTGTTTATGGTATTTTGAATGCAGTGTTTCATGTTGAAGGAGATGTGAGGCATTTTGCATTTTGTGTGTGCAGTTTTGGGAATTGTGTGTAGAGTTTTGAAAAAAGAAGACATAGTTTTGAAAACATGTGTAAGCAGTTGGAAAAAACTGTAATCAATCCTGTCAATCAGATATGTTGTCAGGGTCAATTACAGCTAAAGTTATGAAGGATGTGACCGTTTTCTTTACTGTATGTATGATGATAAACAACTATCCTTTTTGCGCATGATGTTCTGCTATATTTATATGTCTTTGTCATTAAACACAGTGTACATGATCTATGAAGAGCCAATCAGGCAGATTTATAACAAACGTTAATATTTGCATTAAAGGATTCCATTTGCAGTCTACCACTGTAGACCAATGTACGTCCCCTGGCGTTTTGAAGAATATACTGCAACAGACAGTGTGTTGAGCCTAAACGTCTCCATGCATACTCGTAGCCATCTACAGAGGCCCGCGCTTCAATGTCTTGTGCAAGTAGGCCAAGGATGTTCAACCAATCCTCTAGCAGAATGTCATGGGTTTCGGGAGTACAAAAGGAAAGTCCTCCTTTTCTTGCGGTCACTGATCACAATCCAGGGCTCTGGATGTGATGGTGCTGATTTGGGCTTTGGGTTTAGCCCAGAGTCGGAGCCAGGGTCCTCAGAGACTGGAGCAGCATACCAGTGCAGTCACAGTACATTCAAAACTCAGAAAAGAAAAGAAAAAAGAGCCCACTAGATGGCGCTCTCTGTTCAACAAAGGGTTGAAAGCACACTGAATTGCCATTTCTTGAGCCGTTTTCTTTAAACCAAGAGCGCCATCTAGTGCGCTTAGAAAATAAAGAAAATAGTTCACGAAGCTTCATGAGGCTTCGTTTGGCCATCACTAGTTTACTAGTCTTTATAGTCTAAGTATTAATTTCATTAAAAAAATGTTTAATGCTCAATTTGATATTTATCCCAAGTGGTACCTTCAGTTGGTGGAAAGTGTTGCAAACACTAGATAGAGTACATCATTCTGGACATTTAGAATCCAACACAGACTGGAGTAATGCACTCCAGTCTGTGTTGGATTCTCCAGGGAGTGCATTCTCTTCAAAATATACAACCGTGTGTGACGACCCTGTGGTTGTCTGTTGGGTTGTTTTGTTGTTTGTGTTTTTCGCTGTCATCCAGAGTGCCATAGGCGGAGCTAAGGCCAGGGTCGTCAGGAGATGTGGCACACCTGTTCAGCCTGGCTCACATTGATTTAAGTTGGCTGCCAACTCTGCTCTCTTCGTTTCCCCACATACACTCAGGACATTACTGATATTACAGATTTTCATGTTGGAATTGAAGTTATGTAAATTTCTAGTTTGACCAAATAAAGCCAATAACTGTATGTATGTTTTTTTTTCTGTTACAAGTAGGAGCCAACTTGTAACACGTTTCAGAGAAAGAGCAAGGAGGCAACACAGATTGTTGCTAGAGGAGACAGAAAGATGTGATGCTTGAAGAAAATAATAAAAATCAAAATCAGCGTAGGATGACCCAGATGCGGATGTTAAGAAAGAGAAACAGAAGCTGTATTTGAGAAAGTGCCACATGGTGTCACTTTGAGGTCTCAGTCAAGAGAAACACCAAGCCTGTTTTCAACAGAGCCAGTCTTTTGCTGTTCAGAGTCCCTTTATAAAAAGCTGGATTGACTAGAGGCCAGGACATGTTATAAGTAGAAAAAATGTGCTAAGGAACACATGACAGAGGCAATAAGCATCACCTATAACGCCAAGTATACTGAATTCCACAGCCCTAAGGTTTCCCTGGCCTGATATGGAAGACATGCCACACAATGAATAAATACAGCGCAAACACCAAGGATTCTACACTTGCAGGGTTTCTGATGTACTGCTTTTCTTGTTGGCAGGAACAGAACAACTCCCTCGGGCCTTCAATAATGTCACATAATCAGTATAAGTCTGCGAACAGATGCACAAACTGGATGAGGTCCTAAGTTATTTTTGGAGATGTAATGTTAAGGCAAAATGCAGGTTCACCTTGAGCACATAAAGTAAAACCTTTTATGTAGATGATATATTCTCCATAAAAAGGGAGCTGTTTAAAGTCAGTCATGGTTTACAAAAAAAAGGAGAAAAACTGTGAGTCACATTGACTGTTTAAAATAAAAACCAACCATAACATTACCTTCACCTTTAAAATCATACTAAACATTCCAAAATGCTCTTGAAAATCCCAGGATCATAGGTTCACCATGCATCAATGATGCCTTCAATGGCTGTTTATCCCATTGATGTACTAAGATACAGTATATACTATGAATACAAGGACATCAATCAGAGCACATGAACACATACATCAGGGCAGCCGTCTGTTACAAAATACACATAAACACAGCTACAAGAACACACACACACACACACACACACCTCTTTGGCATGTGATGCATCAGTGACAGATGAAATAGATGCAGATGGGCCAACACTCTGCACATTTAGATCAGTCTTCCCTTCTCGCCGTCCTTTCATTTCTCTCTCTCTCTCTCTCTCAAGCAAGTCAACATGGTCTTTCACTCAGCCACATCATGTAGACTGCCCCCCCCCACCAGTCAGAACAGGAAACTGATTTCTGCAGCAGACTTCATTTAAACCACAACAGCGGAGCCTGGTGTGCCAATAAAATACACACTATATCAACTGCTTCTGCAAGAGAAAATTAATCGGTCTGAGATTTCTTCACGCGAGCCGCCCTCTTGAGTGGTCGGTGAGGAAAACAAAATGCACAACAGGAAATGAAAATCCAAACTGGTAAATGCCTTATCTTTTAGTGCAAAGGAAAAATAAAAAACAATAGCAATCCCCCTAGGCATTTTTATTCTTGTAGTCATTTTCAGTTACAAAGAATACAACTTGGAACTTCCAGCACAACAAGACCCATGAAACAAAATCTCCCAGGCACATTTTGGTCGCCTGTTATAAACACAATATGCCAATGGGGTTTGCCATTGTGTGTTAGAAAAACACTATAACAAGATCTGTAGGCAGTGCAGGATATTTCTACAAATTGAGAATCAGAAAACACCAACACTTGCAGTAATTAGAATGAATACTGTATGTATTAACACACCAACCTGTTTCAAGGTGTTACCTTCCTCAGGGTTTCCAACATGATTAATTGAGAATCAGATATAAATTCACAAGACTCACAACAACTGAATTCAACATTCAAGGCAGCTGAAATAAGAGCCATACAGAAACAGAGAGTTGGCTAAAGATGGGTCATACACTCTTCTCTTCCCAGTGTGAAAATTATTTTATTTATCCAACATTTCAACCACAAGCTAAATCAACCCGTTCTCACTCCCAGCTCGTCAACTACTGACACACAACGACAATACTGACGCACAAGGCACCCTTTAGACTCTGTATGGGACGCTTCGGGCAGAGCAGCTGCTTGTCTGTGGTGCTGTAAGATGACGTTGTGTGAAGAGTGCCAACGGTAGCGAGTAGTATTTAAGAACGAAAAACTAACAATCCTTAGAGACAGCCCAGCACCACAATCCAACACAAGCTACGCAATGTGTTGCATTTTATAGCTTTAACACAGGAAATTGGGGGTTTATCTTGCAATGAGTTCTCTGATAAATTGGTTATGCTCTTTTTAGTCTCGCTTTGCCAGACCCTCCTCCAAAGCACGCTGACGAAGTGTCTGGCTACTCCACACAGCATTCAGGGATGGGAGGAGAACGTGCTCTGGTTTAATGGCATTTCTTTAAACCAATCAGAATTGTCATGGGCGGTGCTAAACTCCACACAGAGTCGCTGCAAAATAGTTGTGCGAGAGAAAACTCAGATTGTACAGATCTAGTCTAGCTATCTGTCTCAATTTACCCTGCAGAGATCTGAGGAGCAGTTAACCATAATCCTCAGAAATCCACCGGATTTAAAATTCCAACGCAAAGAAAACGGAAGGAAACGGAAAGTACATGCATCCGTCGGAATTTCCTGCAGCACCGGAGCAATGCCGGAAGTGGAACGCAAAGGATATAGACTATGCTCTTTCATACCGTTAACGCATTCTTATGAAGGAGCTTGTTTGATATTGTAAGAAAACGTATGCGCAACAATTTGTATAATACCCTACGAAATGATGCTGACCGCCGGCCGGTCACGTGGTCACTGGTCACATGACAGTTTAGCGATCTTTATCGTCATTTAGCCGACCAAAGGTGACAGTGAGCCAGGTAAAGACTACTGAGAGGTAACAGTAGTTAAAGATGAAAATCATCTGACATCAAACTGAACATATCTGACACATTCTGCGGCTAGTGAAGATCTGCATAATGATGTACCTGTCAGCATGAGCAGTTACGCTACCGACATTAACTCATTGGAAAATGTACTGTTGTCTCTTACAGAGAGTTTGAAGCCTTGTACAGTCTTGCTCTGTATGTGTAATATATCATACACTTTTTTTGTCAACATTTATACAAGTGTTAATATGTTATGTGAAATTTGGCCCTCATATATACCGTATATATACCTGTCTTTGCACTACAAATCTGTCTCAAGTTCCATCAACACTACACCAAACTGGATTTTTTTGGATGTTTTTATCAGCTTTCCCCTGAAGGTATTTCATTGCAATTTTTGATCTTTCAACACCGGACTTTGAACATAGCCTTAGGAGAATACACATACCATTTACAGACACACTAGTGAAGGCAGTTAAGGAGGTGGTGGTGAAGAGGGATGTTTACTTCTTAACTGCTATTACAGACCGAGACCAGGGGCTGCGAGGTGTGTGTGTTTGTGTGTTTGTGTGGATGAAATGTGAATTGCTAACAACTATGAGTGTAAGGTTCAAATAAATTGTATTTCTGCTGCCAGGAAGGTTATGTTTTCAGTCATCAGTTAGTGTGTTGGTCTGTCTATTGGAAGAAAATGTCAAAAGCCTAAGAACAGATTTCCAATGAAATCTGGTGGACAGATTGGACCCTTTAATTGGATTTTGGTAGTCATCTGGACGTGGGATTTCCGCCATTTAGAAAATTACCATTTTCTAGCCAAATTATGAAACTAACAGAAGTGGACTTGATTCCAAATCCGAACATTGTGTTTGGAGAGTCCAAAAAGATCAGCTCAAGTTAAAAGATTAGCAAGTTGGAGATTTGTCAGAGTTGGCAGAGCTTTGAGCTCCTTAACAGCTTTTGAACTTTAGCTGCATTTTGTACAGATGCCTCAATAACATTTACAAAACCACAAAAAAACAAATGAAGCCGAGTTTTGGCAACTATCAAAACTAGACATAGTAAAATGAAAGCAGCAGCAGCAACATGCAGACAATATTACAGAGTACCATATTTTCTGTGTGTGTCTAGTCTCAGCACTTGCTCTCACTAATGTGATGTCAGTTCTTCTCTCAAACAACCAGCTTATTTTTTTGGAGTATGCGGTGTAAGTGACTAGATGAATAACTGAGCTGAAACGATACTGTCACACATGCTCAATGTTCTGCAGAGGTGGAGAGGAGATATATCCACCTTTCAGGACATTATCAGTGTCAGCAGTGTGACAGCGCTGAGTGAAATACATTGTCCCTTTTTTCTGTGTCATCCCACATCCTTACCTGCTGACAGCTGTACTTGACTTTGTCACCCGAGGTAAGCAGCTTGCCAGCACTATGAGTCAGGGAGAGTGAAGGGTGGACTGGAGACAGCGGAGGTCACACTTGGCCTGGTGTTCCATAAATGCAGTTTCAATTGCATTAAGGTTCATGTAAGGTAGCATTCTGCAGCTTTTGCATGTACATACATTTTATCTTATGTTGCTATGTTAATTTGTAGTGTTACAAGAGGTCTTTCAGGAAGTTTATGTGGTTAGTTTTAATAGGGTCAGTACTGACATGTCACATATGTGTTTGTGGACGCTGATTTGGCCGAGTGCTGCAGCTACAGTTATTGCATTTTAACCCATCCTTTGTATAAGGAAAAGTACAGCATCCAGGGAGCAACTTGGGATTCAGGGCCAGATGTACTAACGCTTTTGCTCCCACTTCAGGCGTATTTGTTTCGCAACGTGCGCGTAAAAGCATGGCGAGGTATGTACAAACAGGCCGCACTGAGGTAAAAGCGCAGACTGCCTGTCATGGGAACTGAAAATGGCAAATTGCGCTTTTCCCTGTCATGCATATGCATTCACGGGAGAGTGAAGAGGAAAGTGGGAGTTTCCCATAAAGAGATGGGAGGGGAAGCCTAAAGTGCGCCTGATGATGTATTCTGCGGTATGTACAAAAACCGCCCGTAAAAGCGTGCCTCTATTTTGCGGTGAAAATTCTCCGCCTCTTAAAAGCAGGTGTAAACCTGGAAGCGGGTTTATGCCCGAGGCATATGCCTCCTGGTGAAATGGCAGCAGTACTCCGAGCAAGACGAAGACATAGGCCAAGGAGACGAGCTGAAAAGGTTTTTGCCACAAGGATCACACTTTTTCAGTTGAGTGAACAAGAAATCATTAAGTGTTACAGATTAAGCAGCCATGCAATATTACAGTTACTGGAAGAAATCAAAGATGACATTGAATCTCCGACTCAGCGGTCACATCCATTCCAGCAGCTGTTAAACTCCTCGCTACATTAGAAATATTGGCATCAGGATAATTTCAAACAGTCATAGCGTCAGCAGTGGGAATATGGCAGTCTGCACTCAGCCATATCATAGCACCAGTACTTAACGCTTTGCTACAGCGCAATTTACGGTATAGTGGGCGGAGAAAGGTGCTGATTACCTGATGAACTGCAGTTTTGGTAAATACGACGTGAGCTGAAGTATCACAGCGTGCGTTTTCTGCGGGTTGGCCATGGCGCTGATAACCCTACATTCGCAAATGTACGTACATCTGGCCCTGAATGTCTTGCTCAGGGACACTTTGACACGTGGCCGGAGGAGGCTGGGAATGAACCGCCAACCTTGGGGTTATGAGTGACCACTCTACCTCCAAGCCACAGCAAACCACATGCTGAAAGAAGAATGAGACATACCTGCTGTAGGTCCATCTGTGTTACAGGCAGCAGGGGAAAAGGACCCAAACACAGAGAGAGACAGGCAGGCAGGAGCAGTGTTGAACTCAAAGATTTATTTCTTCCAACAAACAAAAACAAATCAAGGGAGTCCTGTGAGCTGCAGGCAAAAACCCTTACCGGGGAGAAAAAGGAGAGACGGAAAACTTGACTGACGCAGACACACACACAAACTGACACAAGGGGATACAAAACGATCTGACAAGAGACAAAGGGAACACAGGGGTTAAATACAAGAGGTAATGAACAAATGAGGGACAGGTGACACGACAGGTGAAACACATCAGGGCGGGGCAGGACAATCAACAAAGGCAAAAAGTAAAACTAGACATGACAGGACAGAAAACAGACTATCAAAATAAAACAGGAAACAGGAACCACTGACAAAAACCTGAAATCAACTAAACACAGAAACTTGACAACACAGAATACAGAATACAGGAATTAACCAAAAAATATACAATAAACCAGGAGATAACTAAACAGAAATATACAGAATATACAAACACAGGGAACATGAACAAAAAAACAATAAAGACAACAGAAATGAACAAACTGGTAACAGAAATATCCCTAAACCATAACAATCTGTCTTGTTTAAGATTCCCTGTTCAACAGTCTTCACCTTTGTAGCCTAAGAGAAAGGCTTTATACTCCTGAGCAAGTCATTTCAGTTATTCAGCTTCACATTTTGTTTATTAAAGAACTTTTTTTTGTAAATGTGGGGTTTTACCTGCTTTTGCTTCCGAGACCAATTGATCCTTGTGGACATACAGTATGTAACTAATAAACCCCTGCACTATTATAATATCAGTTGCTGATCCTGGTTGATGAGCTACACTGAGCTTCATAAATCAATATTATTTATCTTGTGCTTCTTTATTTATTCAGCCTCAGATGGTTTCGGATCATCATTTTACTGGTCACTCTTGCACATGTATATGCATGTAAAGCCCATGTATGTGTACAGTGTATGAGAGAGTGTGAGGATCCATACTGAAGATATTTCTGTCAGGTCCATAACGTCAAGAACAACACAGACAATAAAAGCTTTAAGAATTTATTGAATAAATTATGAATTAAATTTGGCGGTATGGCTCTGTTCAGTCCCCTGACCTTTCAGGAGCACCATGAAAGAGCAGTGAATCAGGGGACAGCAGCAGCATTAGGGGATGCTCACACAGTTTAATACTGGGAGAGCTAAACTATTCCCCCATATGAACAGAGCAGCAGCGATGACATAGAAGCAAATGCCACGTTATACACGACAAGGTGGAGCAGGGGAGGAGGTGGGTAGCAAAAAGCGAGCAGCAAGCATTTGAAGCAAACTAAAGCAACAGTAGGAACAAGCTAAAGTAGCAGCATTTAGGAGCAGCTAAGGCAGCAAGCAGAAGGAGCTAACTGAATCAGCTTAAGTAGCGCGCCCTGTTGAGTGTAGCCATTTAGCAGCGAGGGGAGTGACCAGCTGATGCGCTAATGCAGATCAGCTGCTGCAGCTCAGCTGATGCAGATGAGACCGTGTTGTTGACCAATAGCGGTTAGCAGCGTCTTGACTACCTGGCCTGCCAGAACTGACGCTGACGCTCAGTTTTTGCACAAATGTCAGAGATTTTAAGGAATGAATCTCTAACTCATTGGAAGAGTACATACGCAGCAGGTCATTTAAGCTACATGCAGTGTTAGGTAGGTCTTTTTTCATGAACATAACTCTGTTGCACTGTTTTGCATTTCCTGCAGCAGCAACAGTGCCTTGTATAAAGAGGAAGGACTGGGTAGCACTTAGCATTGGCAGTGTTAGCCAGCATGGCTAAACCAAGAAAAGAGGGCCAATCAATCCGAACTTGATGAGCAGAAAACCCCGGGAAAAGAGACACAGATTAGTCACCCCGAGGAGGGGAAGCATGCTTAAAAGGAAACCTGTGAGTCAAATGTAGAGTGAATATTTATTCACGATGAAGAGCTCTCCATGCTGAGAGGGGTCAATAAAGACTGCTGCAGGTCTGGCTCTTTTTTCATTTTGGACAAGCTTCTCTAATTAGCCACAGTCTACGGTGAGGCACTATATTATTGAGGATACTGTGTAAAACCACTGAGGCAATGGCTGCTTAAATTAAGGATGTTGCTAAAATCAGGCAGTTCTCATGAACCATTCATGCAAAAACCTACATAAAGTAATGGACACCATTCGGAGGAGGTCGGTGTGGATGGGTGGGTCATAGAAAACAGTGGAGTTCACTTCCCTTGGAAAACAAAAGAGGTTCACCCAGGAAATGTGTGTTCCTTAGGAGTGTTTTAATCCAAACCACGATATTTTTCCTAAACTTAACTAGTGGTTTTGGTGCCTAGACTTAACTGTTGTCGCCGCATGAAGTTTACTTTTTGTCACCTAAACTTTACTGTAATGTCCGCCGAAACAGCCGGCAGCTCACGGTGCTCTGTACCCTGCTCAAAGTCACCTTTTATCGGGTAAACTGAACTACCAACTGCCGCTGATATGGTGACATCTAACGGAGCTCTGTAACCACCCACAAGTAACCTATTTATGGGTAAACTCAACTACAAAGTGCTGCTGATTGTTATGGAGCTCTGTAGCCGGCATCACACGACCAGCCGGTGGTTGCCTATTTTCATAAGATATCATACATATCGGTGTGCATAATACGTATCGGTGTGCATACATTTCCGTACGATATTGTTCAAACCCGTTCATGACAATGCATTGCTGAAATCTATTATAGAATTTTTTGAAGGTAGCTTCTGCCCAGATAGCAGACACATTTGGGCCAAATTTGTGCCACTTTTGGCACTTAAGGCTCAGTTACGGCAATGGCAAATGTTGAGTGGGCCAGATGTGGCCCACTTGTAATCAGCCGCGCCTGACTTGGGTTACGGCAACTGTCATGTGGGCCAGATGTGGCCCAAATGGAATGAGCCAGGCCCAACTTGAGTTACGGTGAGTGTCGTGTGGGCCAGACCTGGCCCAAATTAATGAGCCAAGCCCGACCTGGGTTAGGGCAACTGTCATGTGGGCCAGATGTGGCCCAAAAGTAAGGAGCCGGCCCCGACCTGGGTTACGGTGAGCGTCGTGTGGGCCAGACCTGGCCCAAATGTAAGGAGCCAGGCCCTACATGAGTTACGGTGAGTGTCGTGTGGGCCAGACCTGGTCCAAATTAATGAGCCAAGCCTGACCTGGGTTAGGGCAACTGTCATGTGGGCCAGATGTGGCCCAAATGTAAGGAGCCGGCCCCGACCTGGGTTACGGTGAGTGTCGTGTGGGCCAGACCTGGCCCAAATGTAATGAGCCAAGCCCGACCTGGGTTAGGGCAACTGTCATGTGGGCCAGATGTGGCCCAAATGTAAGGAGCCGGCCCCGACCTGGGTTACGGTGAGTGTCGTGTGGGCCAGACCTGGCCCAAATGTAATGAGCCAGGCCCTACATGAGTTACGGTGAGTGTCGTGTGGGCCAGACCTGGTCCAAATTAATGAGCCAAGCATGAATTAGGTTATGGTGAGTGTCGTGTGGGCCAGACCTGGCCCAAATGTAAGGAGCCGGCCCCGACCTGGTTTACGGTGAGTGTTGTGTGGGCCAGACCTGGCCCAAATGTAATGAGCCAAGCCCGACCTGGGTTAGGGCAACTGTCATGTGGGCCAGATGTGGCCCACATGTAAGGAGCCGGCCCCGACCTGGGTTACGGTGAGTGTCGTGTGGGCCAGACCTGGCCCAAATTAATGAGCCAAGCCCGACCTGGGTTAGGGCAACTGTCATGTGGGCCAGATGTGGCCCAAAAGTAAGGAGCCGGCCCCGACCTGGTTTACGGTGAGTCTCATGTGGGCCAGATGTGGCCCAAATGTAAGGAGCCGGCCCCGACCTGGTTTACGGTGAGTGTCGTGTGGGCCAGATGTGCCCCAAATGAAATGAGCCAAGCCTGACTTGGGTTACAGTGAGTGTCGTGGGCCAGATGTGGCCCAAATTAAATGAGCCAAGCCTGACTTAGGTTATGGTGAGTGTCGTGTGGGCCAGACCTGGCCCAAATGTAATGAGCCAAGCCCGACCTGGGTTAGGGCAACTGTCATGTGGGCCAGATGTGGCCCAAATGTAAGGAGCCGGCCCCGACCTGGGTTACGGTGAGTGTCGTGTGGGCCAGACCTGGCCCAAATGTAAGGAGCCAGGCCCTACATGAGTTACGGTGAGTGTCGTGTGGGCCAGACCTGGTCCAAATTAATGAGCCAAGCCTGACTTAGGTTATGGTGAGTGTCGTGTGGGCCAGACCTGGCCCAAATGTAAGGAGCCGGCCCCGACCTGGGTTACGGTGAGTGTCGTGTGGGCCAGATGTGGCCCAAATTAAATGAGCCAAGCCTGACTTAGGTTATGGTGAGTGTCGTGTGGGCCAGACCTGGCCCAAATGTAATGAGCCAAGCCCGACCTGGGTTAGGGCAACTGTCATGTGGGCCAGATGTGGCCCAAATGTAAGGAGCCGGCCCCGACCTGGGTTACGGTGAGTGTCGTGTGGGCCAGACCTGGCCCAAATGTAAGGAGCCAGGCCCTACATGAGTTACGGTGAGTGTCGTGTGGGCCAGACCTGGTCCAAATTAATGAGCCAAGCCTGACTTAGGTTATGGTGAGTGTCGTGTGGGCCAGACCTGGCCCAAATGTAAGGAGCCGGCCCCGACCTGGGTTACGGTGAGTGTCGTGTGGGCCAGATGTGGCCCAAATTAAATGAGCCAAGCCTGACTTAGGTTATGGTGAGTGTCGTGTGGGCCAGACCTGGCCCAAATGTAAGAAGCCGGGCCCAACCTAGGTTGCGCCGACTGTCAGGTGGTGGTCCCAATGTAAAGAGCCAGGGTTACAACAAGGGCTGTGTGAGCCAGACCACATTTTATGGATGAAGTATGCTGGCCTGTCTTGTAGAGCAGATAGCCTTAATATGATACACTGGGCAAGAGTTATGTGGAAGTATATAGTGATGTTATGAGGCAAATAAATCTAGACTATTTATTTGATATTTGATTATTTTGAATGTCACTCCCCCATGACACCGCACTGCATTGCATTATGTTATCCCTGATAGGTCATGTCTCAGCAATATTTGGGGACAACTCAATTACAGTGGTGTGCGCAAAAGTATCTCAGACCACAAAATGCATAAAATGCTGAAGATTGACTACAACAGCAGAATATTCATATGCCACTGGATAGACACATTTTTAAATTATTGACTTTTACTGTAATACATTTTTTTTTCTTTCTCAGCATTTTGAGTTTAAAAAATATATTCCGCTCCCATTTTAAATGCAATGATGTTTACACCAATATCACATTTATGACGTGGATAACATAACAAAATAAAATACCAACTAAATATTATAAATAATATTATGAAAATGTCTCTCTCCCTGTAATGGCACTGTTGTGACTCAACAATAATCCTTATTCTGAATAAATCTGAGTTCTGACATCACTTCCTGTACTGTACATTTAACTGCACAACTGTACATACACATACACTTGGTAAATATGCTGTCCCTTTAAAATGTTGGAAAATGTCTCATTTATCTCATAATTTCATGCAAGGCTATTAGCTAGCATTTCTGAAGTGGATAAAACTGGTATGACTTTTTTTATAAGAAGGGAAATGTAAAAAACAAAAACAAAATTGTGTAAACTGATTTCATTTATTATTATTCTAAAAGCTGCCCACCACAATCACACAGTCATATCTATTGGCTATTGAACATCTCCACTAAGGCATGTGTGGGCTAAGTGCCTTTCTCAAGGGCACTTCAGCAGTGGTAATGAAAAAGAAGGGCGTGCTGCTCTTTCACTTGACTGCCCACATTTATCCTGTCACTCCAGGGATCAAACCAGCAACCTGTTGGTCAAGCAAAATAAAAATGACAGTAATCAACCCACACTGTTCCTCAATACAAGAAGAAATGAAGCAGGAAGGCATATATAGGACATTGAGGGAAAACCCTACACACTTAAAAATGCTGGGTTAATTTGGTTACTCATATGCTGGGTTAAGCCTGAAATGTATAAATTTACCCATAATTGGGTTACAAAATGGTTAAACATATTATAACCCATTGCATTGGGTTGATGACGTTGAACGAAATCCAGGCTTCAGTTTTTCAACACTGCTGATCCGCCTTATTTTGGATGACATTGTTTTAACACGCACGCACGCACGCACGCACACACGCATATATATATATATACACACACACACACACACACACACACACACACACACACACACACACACACGAGTCATGACATGGTATGGGAAGAATAAAAAACGTGACATAAAAGACGTATAAAAAACGTTTGTTTCGTAGATTAGATCAGATGGTTTAGCTTAGTTTAAAAACAGTCTAACGATATTACAATAATAACTTTATGTTTTAGCTTCGTTTTATTCAAGTAACGTTATTAAATATAAATCCTATCACGATTTGCGTTACAAATAAATACCAGCAAAGAACTACGGCGGGCGAAGACAGAAACACATTGAAGAGATCGCTCTATCTGGCACCCCGCCCGCTGGATCTTCACACAGGGAAAAACAAGCGCACCTCTTCAACTGACGTAACCCCCAGTCACCCCACATCGTCGTCTCTCGCTCTCGATGACTCGGAACAGCAGCAACTAATTTTCTTAAAAAACACATCTGGTTCCTGGGGCAGGGAAGCGAGGTAAGCATTCTCATTTTACCGGTAGTTTGTTGCTGAAAATGTGTTTTGTTAAACAGTGCTTCTAGAATAAACTCTAATGTTACATTAGCTAACGTAACTTAGCTAGTTAGCTGCTAGCTGTAAAAAAAATTGCCACCCATTTTTAGACTTTAGACTAATTTACCATTGGCAATGTCCGAATGTTACCAACGGTCGGTGGATTACCTATCGTTAGTAACGTTTTATTCATAAACCGCTCCTTAAACCGAGCTAAATCAACGTTAGCTACGTTTAAGCGTGCTAACATTTGTCATGGCACTAACCTAGCTAGCTAGCTAGCAAGCCAATGTAGCATACAATGACTCACATAAGCTAGCCAGCTGCTAGCTAGCTAGCTTATGAAGTGTGACATTTAACTTAATTAACGTTATTTCAAAGGAGTCGTTAATGGAGACATTTCAAGGCTGTATCGTTGTTATCTTCTATGTCTGTTTGCACATTCAAAGTTACGTTGTCTATCGGTTTTCTTTTTTATTAAGATATATCTGAGTCATTGTATGCTACATTGGCTTGGTAGCTAGCTCGGTTTAAGGAGCGGTTTATGAATAAAACGTTACTAATGTTAGCTAATCCACCGACCGTTAGTAACGTACGGACATTGCCAACGGTAAATTAGTTTTGGATATTTTAATTTAGAAGTGTTAAAATGCGCGGCAAATTTTTTTTTACCGGTAACCGTCCTCAGCCTACGTTACGAATGACCGTGACTGTGTTAAAAGACGAACGCCGCCATCTTGCTTGCTGAATTGTGAACATGCAGAAAAAAGAGCGAAATTTGTATTCAGTGATTATGTAGCCTACTTTGAATGCTCAGGCTTGCATGTGTTTTAGCTGTTTGTGTAACGTTACTAAATGTTATGTATTAAGTACTTTTATGTAGTTCCTTTAAATACAAAATACAAATTGTAATGCTGACAAAGACAGGCGAACACATCGCCGGTTCCCGCCAATAGGTTCATTTTAGTTAGTGAACAACCTGGCAAAGAAGTCTTGCGTCAGTCTAATCAATTGGGACCAACGTGTTAAATTTGACCTGCATGAGCTATTGTCACGGAGTACTTTACCTCCATGCAGCTGAATTCCACTATGCAATATAGAAATTGGCTGATTCTAACCTGTGCTGGCAGTGAATTGTGTGTGTGTGTGTGTGTGTGTGTGTGTGTGTGTGCGCGCGTGTGTGTGCGCGCGCGCGTGTGTGTGCGCGCGCGTGTGTGTGTTGCCTGCCAAAATAACTATTCTTGATTATTCATTATGTTATTAGCTGTCAAATGTTGTTGGCGTAATGAGAATGACCGCTTGCTTGCTTGACATTTCTGAATGCTTATTGAAAGTGATATATGGCAGCTTTGTAATGTTTTTTATTATTGTTTTCCTGTAGATGGATGATCATGTTCAAAATAAACTGGTAGAATGGGACCTGGGTGATTTACTCTCTACATTTGAAGGTAGGCACATTTTATAAAAGCTTATAAGTTTTTAGTAAAAGACCTATATGTACTATGAATAAGAATGGCAAAATACAACTTTTTCATGTCCAATAGTGATATTGTAAATGTGGGTATCTGCCGGTAATATTTTCTGATACCACTGCCCCAAAATGCAACAATATATCCTGTAGGTTTGGTTTTGATGCAGCACTTAACAATCCTGCTGTAAATCAACAAATAGTCTGAAAATAGCCTAGGCCTGCTGTTACAAATAAATGTCTTTATGATCACTGATATTTTAGTATAATACTGGTCCGATCAACGAAACATGTCATCTATACGGCTTAGTATTTGACCAGTTTCCATGCAGAAAAAAAGAACCTGAGTTAAATTTTCTCTGGACTTCACACATTTTAATCAATGATCAGGTGCTGCAAATGTAATTAAGTTAGATTGAGTTCAATGAAGTTTCACTGATGTCACAAAGAGCTTATTAGTTCTTATTCAGTATCTCAAAGTATAAATCACATGAGAAGACATAGACCCAAAATTTGCACAAGGACCAACTCATCAATATTTTGAATGGAATTTCTACAGCAAGCGGTTCTAGTCAAATTAGGGCCTGGAAGAAGAATAATGATAAAAAGAAGAAACAAGAAAAGAACAATATAATGCATTGCTCTGCATGCACTATACTACATTTCTGGAATGCCGTGACATTTAAGAGGGTCTATACCAGGCACGGAAAATCAAGGAATTTGAGCATTTTGTAGTAAAGTCAGAGCAAGGTCAGGGAATCTTTTTTTGCATTTTGAAATGTAGTCGCCAGAATGTGATACAGAGTTGTAGAATTTTACATTTGACTTTTATGCTTGCAATATTGCAGACAGGCACATCGCTTTGCTTCTGCTACCTGTGGTGACGCTCCCCCCCCGGCACCTACAAAATCCGGAGAAAGACGGTCCGCCCCAGCTACGCCGAATCTACAAAAGCTTTCATAGGTGAGCAGCCTGTGAGTTAATACAAATGTAACAAATAAAACAAGCGTCAGCAAGTATTGTAACAGATTGTCTGAAGATTTGCAGACCTCAATACATTTTCCTTTTATTTCCCGCTTAAAATTGGTTGTGATGTGACTGAACCCGAACATCATTTCTAAATATCTGCCCGAACCCGGCCTGGCCCATTGGGTCCAGTCGGGCTCAGTTGGGGTATCCATCCTCTACTACCTCCCTCTCTCAGACCTATCACACACACGTGTCAGACCAAACCACTGCACAACAATGATCTGTTTCAGTTTATTGTTATCATTATTAAAACGAAATGTTGTTAGAGCAAACACAGAAAGACATAGTTTTCCAGTTGTTAACCCATTACTTAATACATAATTTAAATCCACATAGATTATATATAATTTTGGCCTTCATTTTATCACTCAAGCTTATGCCTGTCACGAGGGTTAATATCTGAAGTAAAGGTGTCTTTATAAAGTTTTTTTTCTCTCTACACGTTGGAACAAACATCGCTGAATACCTTACGAAAAGGACAAGCACAGAGGTCCCACATGTGCTTCTTCTTGGGGACAGGCATCTGTTATCGCAAGCCTTTGTTATAGTGCATGGACATGCCCTGGAGCACCCATCTCTTCTTGGGGCAGTAGATGCCTGCTTTAAGGCTTTTTATGTTTTTGATGTACAGTATCCTAGACCTTGTGCACAACTGTGGGAGTTTTTGCAGACGATATATGGTATCCCTGGACATGTTAGATCATCGGTACAGATGATGCGAGCAGTTAGCGGCACAGTGAACTGCAAACTGCTCATAACGTTATGCACACACACTAGAGTCTGGATCGGGCCGAATTTTTCTGTGCGAGCCCGGCCCGCGTCCGACAGGCATTAAGAAGTTTGTGTCTGAGCCCGACACAGTTAAAATCAAATTTTTTTTTCTATACTAATGACACATGTACGTTAGTTTGTGTGGAAAGCTTTTATGAAGCAGCTGTAGGAAGGCATTCAGAAATGTCAACAGATGAGGTCATCAGCTCACACGGAGCAACAAGCTCACGTTAATCAGCTGTTTAATTTTAAATGTTCAATGTGTTAACTTTTCCTGATTGCTTAGTTTCCGACCGTGATCAGAAAGCTATATGCTGGCTGTAGCAATCTTTTCTCTTCTACTGTTTTAAGGCAAAGAACAACCTGTCTGCCGAGCAGCAGAAGATGGTGGCCACCTTTGTGCCACAACACGGCCACAGCTGACTGCTTCTACGCCCTCAGCCTGAACGTGGCCCAGTCAAAGAGGATGAGGGATTTCCGCCAGGCCCTCACCCCCACTGTACCATCACCAGAGTCACCAGAAGCCTCCACCACCAGGAAGAGGTCCCACAATCCTGATTCCTCCTCCAGTTCCGAGGACGAAACCCCTGTCCCCTACCAGGAGTCAGGGATCTCGGGACTGGAGGAGGAGAGGGAGTTTATAGCGAGGCTACAAAATGTAAGTAAAACTCCTAAGATATGTACTTTAAAGACTCAGTCCATTTTATGTCTGTAACATCAGACCTCACTCTGTGTCTTGTGTTTGTTTTCCTCAACAGACACCAGAGAAGGCCCTCAGGACGAGCCAGTACGGCAGGCTGGTGGCGCTGACTGCGCTCGAGGCTCAACTCAACCTGTCTAAAAAGATTTCGGAGAGGGCGAGAAGGGCAGCGTATCGAGCAGTCATCGGACTCTAACATCTCTTGATCTGTGCAGGACTTCAGTGTGAGCGGACTATTTAGAGACGATGTGACCGGCAGGTAATGTTAACGGCTATCTGCTACTGTAGCAGAGCTGCAAGTAAACGCTGAACTGAGCTGTGTGTTTTCAGTGTTAAACATTGCTGCAGGTTTTCATGCATGACTGTTATTGGTGATTTACAGAGGTGGAAGACTTACTCAGATCATGTATTGCAGTAAAAGTAGAAAAAAACTGTGTAGAGTTACAAGTTACTTGTCAGTTACAAGTCCTGCATTCAACATCTCCCTTAAGTTAAAGTACAAAAGTATTATCAAAATATACTTAAAGTACCAAAAGTAAAAGTAAAATTATGCAGTGTAATATATCTTATTTAATTCGATTATATTATTATTCAGTAAATTGTATTAAATGACTGATAATTTAAATAAAATGTTTTATTTAATTCAAGTAGCCTACTTGTACATCATTATTTTCTAGGGTTGAAAAATGTATACAGATTTTACATTTTCCCCTCATACTTCTGTCGGAATGGGTACGAAGTTGGCATTGAATTTAATTTGAAATGGTATTAAAAAGGTCTTAAAAAGCCTTGAATTTAAGTTGGAGGATCCTGGGGGTACACACACACACACACACACACGTAAATAGTTGTTTTATTGTGTTTTATAGATTGGTTAAGATTCATTTTATACTATTAACATGTTCTATTTTAGTAAATGTTAAGATTAATTTTCTTTTAGTGTGTTTTCAAATGTTCAATATTGGTATGTGTTCCTTTTTTCTTAAAATGACAAAACTATAATACTGAACACACTTAACCTAAACATGAAGCTAGGAATACCAAATTGGTCAGGTATTGTCAACATAGGCCCACTTTTGAGTTTGAAAAGGTTCAAGGCAATTTGTAGCTTGAAACAATCTCCAAGTTCCAGAGTTAAAAAGACAGAAACAGCCAGAGAACTTGAGACAGAAACCAGCCAGGACCAGTCTTAACTGTTAAATGTGCAAATAAAAAGCATTACAAAATTCAGTCCAAGCTGCCTAAAAACTTTATTTTCAAGCTAACTTTTACCATACACCCGTCTGACTTTCCTTACTGCAGTAACTGAGTGTGCACTAGAGGTTCTCTGGGTGCAGGGTTAGGGCTAGCAAGCATCTACCATGGCATTTCTGAGGCAATTGAGGTATTTAGGGAACATTTGTAAATTTGTAATTCTAAACTGTTTGAATCTGCGAATGCACATCAGTCAGCTGCCACACCCTGATAGCTGCTGGTTCACTGTGTTTCTATAGGTTTGGGAGCAAGAAACTGCATGTAACTAGTCACTGAGGAAAAATGTAATTAATTTAGTATTACAATGGGGTTACATCTGAAAAAATCTTTTCAATTAAAAAGCTTATATGTAGCTTTATGTAGATATTGCATTTTATAAGTCTGACTATGTTGGTACTACTGTGAGGTTTAAACTGCCTGGTTTAAATTCACTGTTATTCAGCTGTATAGCCCAGTTATAAACATGTTTAGAATACTAATCAAAAAGTAATCAGATGTAATAAATTTCACTACTTTGATAAAGTAATTAAAATGGTTACTTTTTAAACTGGGTAACTAGTTATCTGTAGTCTGTTTACATTTCAAACTAAACCAAACGTGGGCCATAAGAGAACTGCATATTTGGGCCACATTAGGGGGACCTGTGGCTGAGTTTCGGGAGCCACACTCACCTGAGGTCAGCGCCGTCATTCAAGGCCAAATGTCGGCCATAAGAGAACTGCATATGTGGGCCACATTAGGGGGACCTGTGGCTGAGTTTCGGGAGCCACACTCACCTGAGGTCAGCGCCGTCATTCAAGGCCAAATGTGGGCCATAAGAGAACTGCATATGTGGGCCACATTTGGGCCACATTAGGGGGACCTGTGGCTGAGTTTCGGGAGCCACACTCACCTGAGGTCAGCGCCGTCATTCAAGCCAAATGTGGGCCATAAGAGAACTGCATATGTGGGCCACATTAGGGGGACCTGTGGCTGAGTTTCGGGAGCCACACTCACCTGAGGTCAGCGCCGTCATTCAAGCCAAATGTGGGCCATAAGAGAAATGCATATGTGGGCCACATTTGGGCCACATTAGGGGGACCTGTGGCTGAGTTTCGGGAGCCACACTCACCTGAGGTCAGCGCCGTCATTCAAGGCCAAATGTGGGCCATAAGAGAACTGCATATGTGGGCCACATTTGGGCCAAAGATAAAATGTTTCCAACTTTACCATGGTAAAGTTGGAAACATTTTAGGTAAACTTATCATCTTAAGAAATATGTTGAATAGCTCTTGATGAATTTTATTATGTCCCTCTGTAATTACACCCTTTCCTGACAGGAAGCTATGGCTTTTCAAGGCTCCTCTAATCACCGTGGTGACAACAACACAAAACTGTGTGTGTGTGTGTGTGTGTGTGTGTGTGTGTGTGTGTGTGTGTGTGTCTTTTCTGCTCAGTGTGGCCATCACTTTTAATTTAAGGTTCTGTCTTCATTAAGTGGCCATCTGAAGGAGGTAAGCTGAAGTAGATCAATTGTGTCATGAACTGGAGGTCACCTCAGCTGTGCTTAACAGTTTACTATCAGCTCCTGTTTTGCATGCTGTCACCACTTTAGACTCACTTTAAATTCCTCAAGAATCTCATCTGCAGGCTTCTGACCTTGACTCTTTCACAGCCAGCAATGTAAATAGCAAAACTGAGTATTGGTCCAACCACAACACAGAAGAAGCGATCTGGATTTCATGTAGCTATTACTTGGCATAAACACAGCATCCGTCATCATAAAAAATAATCATTTTCCTCACACATCAGTCCTAATGGTAGTGTGCTCAATCTCAAAGCAACCCAAACCTCCACACCCACGGCCAGAGCCGCGGGAACATATTTTGAATTGGGGGTGCTGACAAATTTTCCAGAGTGATGTTTTCAGCCAAAGTCAACCACCACACACAACCAACACAAGCGAAAAAACAAAAACAAGAATAAAGTCCAAAATTCAAGACAGAACAAACTAGGCACGAGTAACGAATATAGGCACAAAGCTACGACAATGGTACAGGAAATGCCTACTACACGCTCAAAAACGGAGCCACAAAACACAAGGGTAACACATCACTAAATTACAGTATATTAAATCAAATCAAAGTGAAGCAAGCCAGTCAGTCCTGACACAAACACTGATATAGAGAAATGCAGCCTTAAGTTTTTGTAGCACAGCAATAGCAAATTAAAGGCATAAAGATATTGGGCCTAATGTATCAGAAGTTATTAACGCGTGTTAAGCTGGACCTAATAATTTTATAACAATACAGTAGGATAATTAAAAATAGGTGTGACCTCATTCTGGTTTTCCAATATGTAGGCTAGGCTTTACACGAGTGTAAAAAAACGCAATTATCTCCAATAATTCGTATAAACTTTCAGTTGAACTGTTACTGAACAGTTGATAAATCATGCCAATTTACTGCACGGCGGCAGCATAATAATAGTAAACCAGCGTTATTACCTTGTTTTGCAGTCATAACACTAAAAAAAACAAATCCTCATCTCCAAAACGTCTACCAGGAAAAGTGTGACCCCGAGGCTGGCAGCACTGAGTTGACGTTGATGTTCCCTCTGCGGCTACCCTGGTGCTGCTAGCTTGGTTTACAAGATTAGCTCCCTCGTCGTCTGTTGCTAGCAGGGTCGCTACTTCATTCAGTTACAGTTGCTGAGTTTTCTGCTTCCGGTCTTTTACGCTTTTTAGCTTGTGGTTGATCTATAAAGAAATCCAAAATGCGCTTTTGTGCCATGGCTAGCTAACTTCTGTACTGTTGTTGACCAGCCGGGAAAGTTTCCACAACTATCTTCACCACTCACGAATGAGCGTCAGAGGCGCACGGCGCGCCTCGACTCTTGGCAAAATCGGCAGATTCATTCTAGTCAAATTATGTGTTTATTTCTTACTTACCAAATTTTAAAATGTATTACATTTAATTTGTAATGCAAGGGATTAGGTTTATATTAATATTCAAAGTATTAAAAATAAATGTGTGTTTTTTTTATTTTTATTATGGTTGTAGTTAAGGTTATGGTTAAGTTATGGTTCTCCTTTCGCTAGGGGGTGCTGCAGCACCCTCCGCACCCCTAGTTTCCGTGGCCATGCCCACGGCCCTCTTCTCTCTGCAGCTTCTAACACACAGGTTTAAGGTTCAGCTTTATTGTTTATATCAGAGATCTTCAACAGGGGGCTCGGAGAGCAGAGTTACTTCAGAGGAGCCACCCAATTATTGTAAATTTTTTGAAAGTCTTTTAAAAAATGTAAATGTCTTAACATTAATCCAACGTATTATTAGCAAATTTAAATCAGCCTATTTGTGGAAAGAAAATCATTGATGATAGGCTTACTGGCCTATGGGTAAGGTAGTCACACACCAGTTCATAGGAGGATTCACTGTGCCACATGTATGTTTAACATTCAAACATGATTTATAAAATCATGCCAACAAATATTGTAATAGCTTAATATTCTATGCACTAAAAAGTTATGTATAAAGGCTTGAGGCTGCCCACACTTTATTTTAGTTTAATATGCAACTTCATTGTCCCTGCTCCGTCTCTCATCAGCTAGGGGTCCTTGGCTTAAAAAACGTTGAAGACCCCTGTTCTAGATCCAATACAGCATTGTACTATGAAACACAGCTGTAGCCCCCCTCCATGATGCACCAAAAATGTATGAACATATATTCCAATATTTTAAATTAGAACAAAGAATATAAAAGTAGCACAAAATGAAGAAATTGTCCATCCTCTTCCGCTATGTCTGCTGTGTTATGATGAATCCCACTTGCTTTCTTGGCAAGACCCGCCCTGCGTAGCATTCAAGCACTACGATTGGCCAGGTGCCCATGCTTGAGCCGGTTATCGGAAACCGGTTAGTTCAGGTCCTATCCCCTTATCAATGGGCTATCCTGACCTAACCACTCGAGGGCAATGCCTAACCTTAACCAATCGGGCTGCTATGCAAGGCGGGGCACCTATCAAAAAAAACTATCTCCGCTAAGAGATGGGTTATTATAACTTGCTTTTTATTTTGCATGGGCACCATCGCTGAATCTGGAGCTTAGAGCCCAAGACATTATAGAAAGACAAACAAGCCAGAGTGCTTTTCCCCCTACCCTATAATATATATATATAAGCGGTGTAGGTCTGGTAATGCAAGACTAAAGTCACGATAATGTAAATAAGAATACCAACATAACAGAATAGTGCAAAGTAAATTTCACAGATGCAGTGCAATGTATAGGACAGTGTGCAATCTAGAAGATGTATGACCTGTAGAGCTGTGGGTTTATGAGAGAGTCATTTATTTACCAGTGGTGGAAGAAGTATTCAGATAATTTACTTAAGTAAAAGTACTAATACCACAATTTCACTTTCAGAGCCGGCAGGTACATCAACACCGCCATGGCCAGAAGAGAGTAAGGAAACATCTGCATGGAGAACGAGAGAAAAGGGGGACAGAGAGGAGAGGCACGTGGAATGGCAGAAAAGATGAGTCACATAAATGAGTTGAACTGACAGATGAAACATGGACACCTGTATGTAGCGGTGGAAGTATTCAGATCCTTTACTTAAGTAAAAGTACTAATACCACACTGTAAAAATACTCTGTTACAAGTCCTGCATTGAAAATGTTACTTAAGTAAAAGTATGTAAGTATCATCAGGAAAATGTACTTAAAGTATTCAAAGTAAAAGTACTCGATGCAGAAAAACCCTCCCATTGTAGAAAGTGGGATCCAAAGGATCCAAACAGTTGTGTGTTTAATGGTCTAATCATCTCAGCGTGACTTGTAGCCGTTATATTGTTGGCAGTTTACTTTAGAATAAAACATCAGATTTTATAAACTACATGTGTTTTGTGTGCAGAAATCTTAATGTGTAAAGTAATTAGTAACTAAAGCTGTCAGATGAATGTAGTGGAGTAAAAAGTACAATATTTCTCTCTGAAATGATAAAAGAAAAGACTCAAGTAAAGTACAAGTACTTCAAGTAGTTCAAATTTGTACTTAAGTACAGTACTTGAGTAAATGTAAAATATAGTTACATTCCACCACTGGAGAGGGAAAAGATGGGTTTCTCGTGATAACACAAGATCACGCGAGAGTCGCAGGATCACAGATCCATCTTGTCAGGCATTCAAGTACTGCATTTGTGTCCAAATAGCAGCAGACAGAACCAATCAGCACAATGGTGGACGTGATAGACAGATGCTTCATCCAATCACCTGCCAGGTATTTTTGTTTTTTTCCAAACAGTTTCTAATGATGGCTTCTCAGATGGTTCTGTGTTAACAAACCATCTGGCGCATCAGGTTAGGGGAAAGGGTTAGGGCAGAGAGAGTTGTCAAACTGTATAACAGAACAGATTAACTTCGATCATGCACTGCTACGCTGTGAGCTGTCTGAGTTATGTATCGTTTGGATCTAGTCATCACCATTATCCAGGCTGACAGTGTAGAGCAATCTGAGGAAGCCTTTGATGTCTAATTTCACTCAATTCAAATCCTGCTTTAAAGCTTGAGCATTATGCCCGACATTTTGGGAAACACTGAGTGCAAACAGACAAAAGTTGGTGTCCAGCCTGCTGACATAGCTGAACTCAGTGAAGATTGCCAGCAATTTCTTGATTCCAAAAAGGCAGTGCTCCAATCACAGCAACAGCAGCCTCCTCACACGTACTGACCGTGGGGAATTGGCTGCAGCACAGAAGCTTTTACAGACTCTGGCAGAGGAGTCTGGACCCGGGGAATGCCTGATAAGGCTGATTTGAATGAGACTGCATTCCATTTTGTTTTGATTACAGGAATTATAAATATCAACACTGACCCCACTTGTGATGCGGCCCTAAATTAAATATTGCAGCTATGAAAGCGGTCTAGTTTTAGCATGACTCAATGATGCCCTCAAGTGGCCTGAGCCAGCCAGCTGCAGCTAATACAACGACAGCACCATCACAAACTGCAGATGTATGTTTGCCTTTGTGTTAAGCTCTGAATTAAGTTTTCTCCTCTTCCAAATACACAGTCGAGAGCATTCATTATCACCATCTCTCTGCCTTTTTCTAGCTCTGTGCCAGATGGATGATGATGTGACATGCATGACTGTTGATGACTAGATTAATCACCAGATTTTCTTTATAAAGTTTTAGACTGGAACGGCATGGAGGCCCAACAATTATTTTGACATAGAGGATATCCAAGAGCTGAAAATGCCTTGATTATAAAGTGTTCCGTGGCCTGTGACTTCCTGTATCAATAATAAAACGACAGAACATAATTTTTTTTTTTTGCATTGAAATTCTGCAAAACACCTTTTGTAATTGGACTTCTAAATTGGACTTCCACTTGTTCATTATAAGTCTCAGATCTACATTGCGTTCCTGCTGTACATCAATGGCCCCCATTACCCACCAGGCAACTCGCCTGCCTTTGTGTCCAGGACTACATCAAAATAATTGTATGCTTTACTCTGTGGATAATTCACTGTTGCTGCACAGCAGTCATTCTGGGCTCATTTGGTAGAATAGTCACACACGGTGACACAAGCGGAACTGTTTGCTACATATATTTTTTTGCCAAGGCTGGTTCATGTAGGAGAGGCATGGGTGTCTAATTATAGAGTCCAGCGAGGCCTCCCTTCAGATGCCGTTTGCATCACACATCTAAGGGTGGATGCCACACGTTTGCTATCTATTAGTTACTCACTGTGTTATCTGTTTAATACATGCATTACAAGCAGGTTGACCAAAAACCACTCTCAGTCAACTAATTGCTATGTTGAAACACAGAAACGTATATTTTTAGGGTTAGGGTTGGAAACACACAACCCATGCCTCATTCATCAACGCTTTTGAGTGAAAACTTTATTTCATGCTTGTAAATACTGTGATGCCAGTGACAGCTCATACAATGATGACAGTAATATACAGTATACAGTATTTTCTTCACTCAATGTCTACCTTTTGTAGAAGTACATCTGAGCACAGAAACAGCATAGTGCTCGACTCCCTCCAGCTCTGAAATTGCATGCACTAAAAATAAAAGCACTAAGGAAGCGTCCTTAAATAATATAGTTCAGTTTGACTTTCTGATGCATTTACTGTATAAACATTGGAAGCTTGTTTGTCAAAAATGATACGACTGCAGAAATGTAAACAAATATAATCATGGATTATCGGGGATATGGATGAGGGAAACACCAGTGACTACACAAACTGCATTTATTTAGAATTACACAGAATACACTTTGCTAATTCACAGACAAATAAAAATTGTTTAGTTTGCTCCTAACGTAAATGGTAGTAGAAGGAAGCCAAAAGAAAAAAAAGTAGTACAATAATATCAAATACCTTACCTCTTATTAAGTTCATGAACAGAATATAGCTGTCAATGGATCTATAGTTGCCACTGAAAATGTCTTTCTGTCTCTCAACTGACGTACATACTCTCAGAACTCTCACAAATGCGCAAGCTAACCCAGTCACAATGACAAATATGTTTTGTGTATTTAGTCATACTTTGCTCTTATGCTGTGTTCTCTCACCATAATTACAACAGCCACTTTCTCTTGCATGCTCTCCTTCAAATTCTAGCCTCCGCTGGCCTCCTAAACAATACATGGGACCAAAGTAGGACACAGAAAGTAAGTCTGTGGCAGCTACAGATGCACACATGCTGAAAAATGACAAATCCAAATACATTGACATTTCTAGCCAGAACCATTTGCCCTGTTATTCCAAAAGAGTTTTTTTTGTCTTCAGACCACAGAAGCCCTCAATTGATGTCCACAGTCTTTGTGGATACAGTACTCTTGAAAATCTACTGTACCAACCCCCCCCCCATTGTTATCACATTGATTCAGTCCATAGGAGGCCTAGTAATGACTAAATGGTGCGGTCTCCTTCAACTCATGGTAGCCCTGGTGGTTTGGCTCTGTGAAGAGACAGAGAGGGCAGTTAGGGCTAGGAAGTACCACAAATCTATCTCTTCTACATTAGCCAGTGCTCTTAAAAGACTCTTTTAGAAATATCGGCAGTTCAATCTGGCTTCAGAAAGAAAGAGCAAAGGCAATTTTTCCAGACAATAAAGAGGAAAATGACTAAACAATGGTATTTGAATTAACTTGAATTTGCCTGCAGTTGCAAATGTTTCTCAAACTAACTCCTCAGGTCCATGTGGATGTAATAATAATAAACATGGCTTTATTTATACGACCTTATTCTGTATTCAGAGTCTGTTCAGTGAGAACGGCTTATGCTATCTTATATTTAAAGCACCTGTTATTTATTTTCAAAGACTGCATGTGTAGTCTGGAAGTCACTTAATGATTTTCTGTACATCCCAAATGATGTAGACGAAAATAGCCACTAGCAGAATGCGTTTGAGTGTGTAGATAAGTGTTACGGTACCGAGACTCATATTCTCCTCCACCAGAGGCCTCTTCTCGCTGCAGTTTACCACTCTCCCCTGTGCCGCTCCCAGAATGGTCATGATGTCTACTAGGTTGAACTTCCCTTCCTCCTTGGCCTCGTCCACCGCCTCTGCCAGCTCCATCGCGGCCTCTTCGCGCTCCTCCATCTCCTCTTGGCTCAGCATGGCGTTCAGTCCCTGGCCTGCGCTGGCGTTGCCCACCTGTGGCGGCGCCAGCGAACACAGGGCCCTCACCTTCCCGTAGGACATCAGATGAGCCACGTTAGCGCGCAGGAAGAGCAGCAGGACGTTGAGGTCGTTCAGCGGGCAGCCGAGTCGTCGGCGGTTGATGAGGTCGAGGGCCGGGAGGAGCTCGTAGACAGAGATGAAGGTGGTGTCCCACACAAAGAGCCGGATCAGGCTGAAGAGGACGATGGGAGCCAGCAGGGCATATATGGCACCGTTGGCCACGCTTATCACCTGAAAAACCAACTGGCCGATCATTTTGCACTGAACCAGTTCGGGGACCCAGTTCTGGTCCCGCAGCATGCCCGTTCGGACGAAGCAGCTGAACTCGTCCTGCAGGAAGGCGGACAGGTGGAAGTAGGCCAGGTAGAGGCAGGCAGCTGTCATGAAGGTCAGGAGCAGGAAGCCCCGCAAGAAAAGCATGCTAACAAGGAAGTAGGAGTTCTGTTTGCACCGCAGGTATCTCTCCAGGAGAGGGTACTCAAAGTATCGCTTCTTCTTGGCCCTGCAATTGGACAAAGGAGAAGAAGCTCAGCTCCATGTTCTCTGTCGTGTTCATGCAGCTACACACATTCCCAGCCGGGAGCATCCCAACCCAACTACAATCTCCTACGTTTGGCTACTAGCAGCTGCCCATCACAACACCCACAGCAGTCCTCCACTGAGACTGTCCGAAGCCTTGCACGAGGGTGTATTGATGGCTGAGAGGAAAATATCACTCTCTACTTTCTCAAACCACATTTTCAGGAAATGTCAAGACATTTAAACTGACAGCACAAGATCTCTTCTTTAACCTTTGAGCAATGTTTCTCACTGGCATATCATCTTCATTTGCTGCCGCAATGACCCAATTTCTCTATGGGAATCAGTCAAGTTTAATGTGACAAGGCATATTGTAGTTTGGGGCCAAATCAACACTCATAAGATCGTGTTCCTGAAAACATGGATGTGGAAGCATTTTGTTTGATAGAGACATAAAGAGCAAAAAATAGTCTTACTACAAGCAGCAGTGGAAGAAGTATTCAGATCCTTTACTTAAGTAAAAGTGTTAATGCCACACTGTAAAAATACTCTGTTACAAGTAAAAGTAAAGTAAAGGATCCAAACAGTTGTGTGTTTAATGGTCTAATCATTTCAGCTGGACTTGTAGCTGTTATATTGTTGGCTAGTTTACTTTAGAATAAAACATCAGATTTTATAAACTACATGTGTTTTGTGTGCAGAAATCTTAATGTGTAAAGTAACTAGTAACTAAAGCTGTAACAGATGAATGTAGTGGAGTAAAAGTACAATATTTCTCTCTGAAATGTAGCGGAGTAGAAGTAGAAAGTGGCATGAAAAGAAAGAGCCTCAAGTAAAGTACAAGTACCTCAACATTTGTACTTAAGTACAGTACTGGAGTAAATGTACTTAGTTACATGCCACCACTGACTAGAAGCCAACAATTGCTGGTTTCTTACCTTTGCAGTTCAGCCTGAAATGTGAGGGGGTTCTTAGTGGTGTGGCGCATCTCCAGAATGTTCTGGGCCAGTCGGACCGAGCGGTTGTACGACATGTCTAGTTCGTCAATAATGAAGAGCAGGTCTGAGCCCAGTGAGGGCATGACGAGCTGGCGCCAGATCAGAGCCGGCAGGTACATCAACACCGCCATGGCCAGAAGAGAGTAAGGAAACATCTGCATGGAGAACGAGAGAAAAGGGGGACAGAGAGGAGAGGCACGTGGAATGGCAGAAAAGATGAGTCACATAAATGAGTTGAACTGACAGATGAAACATGGACACCTGTAGGTAGCGGTGGAAGTATTCAGATCCTTTACAAGTATTACTAGTATTACTAGTATTTTGTTTTTGTTGGTTTTTCCAGCTTGTGCTGAAATGTACATGTTCTTATTTATCTTTTTATTTTTAACATGTTCAAAATAAACTAAACTAAAAAAAAGTAAAATAAACAATAGCTTCACAGCCCAGTATTACAAATGAACAACCATCAGTTCTGGTTTAGAACTACTTTCCCAGTTTGTGACTTGGCCTTAAATGTCCTTTGCATGGGGTCTGAATACTTTGCAAATGGTTTATAGCAACAAAACATGTACCCTCCTTCTTATTAAACATGTTCAACTGTTTTGCAAGTTACAGTAAGAAGAAAAAAGGTTTCAGCGGTTTAACTTCGTCAGGGGTAATTGGTGGGAATAACAAGTCAAGCGAGCTTGATCAGAATCTCTCAACTTACTTTGTGAACCCAGAGCGAGCGCTCCTCAAAGTTCCCAGCGCTGTCAAACTCATGATGCATGAGAGAGTCCCAGCAGTACGTGTCTACATAGCTGGCCTGCTTGATGGTGAAATTGCTGGGAGGGAAACAGCTGATCTGAGGCCCTGCAGAATAAACAAATGTTGATTTGCAACGTTATCGCTAATATGGGGAATTACTTTCTGCTTTATCAATTTGCCTGCAAGCAATCTCTGAGCACTTGATATCTCACACACACACACACACACACACACACACACACACACACACACACACACACACACACAGGTTTGTGGCACTATCTTTGTGGGGACCCGTCATTGACATAATGCATTCCCTAGCCCCTTACCCTAACCTTAACCATCACCACTAAATGCCTAACCTTAACCCTTACCCTCACCCTAACCATAACCTAATTCTAACCCTAATCCTAAAACCAAGTCTTAACCCTCAAACAGCCCTTTAAACTTGTGGGGTCCAGCATTTTGGCCCCACAAAGCTGTCGGGACCCCACAAGTATACTGGACTCCCGGTTTTTGGGCCCCACGAATATAGTTAAACAAGCCCACACACACATAGACACACACCCACACACACACACAAACACAATGGAGGTCCACTACCAGACACATACATTTGAGCCTCTCCATGCATCCTTTTCTTTTCAGTGGTACAGACTTTTACTGGCGAAATCATATGTTTCCAAATGGCAACCTGGCATTTAAAACCCTGGGTGACTCCATTCCAAATTTGGCCCCTTTCACCTTATATTTAGTTCACCTTGATATAACCACATGCAGTCCAACCACTTGAATCCATGCTCTGCACCCATCTGTCATTTGCCATGGGTGCTCCACCCTTAAACAGAGAGAGCTTGGGAGGGAACACACCAAGTGTGTGCCCCACCTAATTCAGAGCCTTCGAAGAGAAACATGGAGCTTCTATTTTTTACAACGCCACCATCTGCCCTGAGCTAGAAACCACCGTCTGCCCTGAATGCTGTAAGTAGAAACACACTGTCACTAATTTACTGTGAGGATGTGATTTCTCCTGCCAGTCGACTTCATTATAGGCAACCGTTACATGATCCAATTATACTGCAGGCGTGTATATATAGATGTGTGTAATTAATCAGCCACATTTTTAAACATATTGACAGTGACACCTAAAATATAATTTTGGTTATGATAAAGGATATTCATTTTTAAAAGTAACCTTAGATATTTACAGAAAGAAGAGTGCACAGCTTGTATTTTTAGACTGACACTGAACCTATTTTGGATAGTGTCCCATATGGTTAGCCATATTAATTGTAACATTTGTATTCTTTCACCTACTGCTGGTGAAAGCAATAAGGTACAGCAACACCAGGCGTACTATGTTTTAAATGTCACCTAGTCATATCAAATAGTATATGGAAATTGGCCAAAATGTATTTAAGAAATGTACCTGACGCATTTGATTTGAGAGTAAAAAAGTATTTGTGGGTCATTCAAAACATTTTCAAAACAGTGCACTACATTTATATTACATTTTGGGCCAATTTGAAACCCTGTTCTGAATGAAAAGTAGATTTTTAATGGCAGTAGCTAGGTAAGGACTACTAGCCAGTCAGAAGCAGAGTATGAGGGCGTGCCCTGACAGTAGCTAGGTAAGGACTACTAGCCAGTCAGAAGCAGAGTATGAGGGCGTGCCCTGACAGTAGCTAGGTAAGGACTACTAGCCAGTCAGAAGCAGAGTATGAGGGCGTGCCCTGACAGTAGCTAGGTAAGGACTACTAGCCAGTCAGAAGCAGAGTATGAGGGGGTGGCCTGACAGTACCTAGGTAAGGACTACTAGCCAGTCAGAAGCAGAGTATGAGGGCGTGCCCTGACAGTAGCTAGGTAAGGACTACTAGCCAGTCAGAAGCAGAGTATGAGGGCATGCCCTGACAGTACCTATGTAAGGACTACTAGCCAGTCAGAAGCAGAGTATGAGGGCGTGCCATGCTAGCAGCTAGGCGAGCATTATAACGTGTGTTCCAAAGTGACCACGTTTGTCTCTGAAGTAAAGGCTGGACTACAATAGAGCTGTTTGGACTTTGGGCTTTTTCACTTTGTAAACCTATAACATAATAAATATATATCTTTTATAACAAAAAAAGATATATAACACTATAAAATGGAAAGGGAAAAAGCCAAAAAGCATAATATGAGCACTTTAAAGGCTTCATGTCAGAGCAATTTCTGTAATGTGCTTCCGATTGTGCAAACATGTTAACACTAAACAGATCAGTGAAAACTTATTTTTTAATGTGATTTATATTTGTAGGTTACCAAATGAGCCAAGAGAACCTAATGTTACTGAATGGCCGTATGCTTTTAGGGCTTCCCAAGAGTTTAATGGGAACACTATACGGATGGAAGCTACATTAGTACTTGCTTATAGGTTTAAGTTACAGTGATTGCTGTGGTTATAATACTAACTGACGCCACTGTATGTTCTCATGTAGCTTACTGTGGGAATCTATTTTCCACTTTGCTTGTGAGTGCATGTGTGGGCGCATCTTTGACAAGTCAACCTACATAAAAAACAGCAGCAGATGCCTCCTCATGAAATCTTGTATGATTTTCTTCCCCTCAACTCCCCACCCCTGTGAGCCATTTGGCGCAGCGAGGGAACCTACACTTCTGCCGCTGCCGCTGCTCCTGTCTCCCTCTCCCACTCCCACTCCCCAATTATCACTGGCAGATCATCCCCACATTTGTGCTTTGTTCAAGCATCCCTGGCTGAGAGTCCAGGTGCCAGTGTAGTATATGACCATTCTATAACTTTCTATAAACTTTGCTTAAAGGTTTGTTATAAGGGAGTCCTATGAACTTTACTCTACATTTACTGAGAACATCTGGAAATTGTTAACATGAGCGGAGGTCCCCCCAAGACAGAAGATACCTTTTTTGGAGTTGTGCCAGATAACAGGCATCGATTGGTCAGTTACCCATCCAATGGTATACTTACAAAATTACGTCCGATGTTGATACAATGCATAGGATATATACGTTGCTCACACAAAGAAAAGTCAGAGCGGCAAATTTTGAAGATTGGGTCGGTCGTCTCTCCAGATATCCATGGGTCTGTTAAATTGATGCTGAATCTTTGTTTGTAATAAACCTTTTTATAATCAAGAACAGTGTCGGCGGATTCCTCTTCATACAGCATCACAGCATTACTATTTAAGACACCACAATTTTGGCTAATCTTGTTGGGATTCCAGCTATGGGAGAAATCTTCCAGAGAGCAGGACTTAATCAATATGTGGGGACTTCTGTATATGATCCTGAGTTGTTTGCTGCAAGTAGAGGTCGTCTGTGGAGAGCGCTGAGAGATGCATATCCAACAAATGTGCATCCAGACAACATTTTGATTGAACCATTGGGACAAGAAGAAAATCCGAAAGCTTATGTGACAAGAGCTTATCAGGTGTGGAGACATATTACCGGAAATGATCCAGATCTGAGCCAACTGGAGCAGTCAATTTTGCGAACCAAACTGCAGGAGGTGCTGCCCCTGCCAGTAAGGAGTAAACTAGCAGAGGTGATTGGACTTGGAAGCATGGCAAAATGTGCTTATACAGATCATATAGCCCGTCAAGTGAAGCTATATAGAAATGAGCAGAAAGAACAAGACCAAGAAACTCCCAGAACACTCAATCAAATGCAACTGGTGGAGATTAAGAAGAAGGACAAGAAGCAGGTTTTGGTTGTGCAGAATCAATGCCCACCAAATCAACATTCACCGCCACAACTTCAGCCGAGCCACGTCCAACCGCAATTGCCCCAACCACCACTAGTGGTTCCAGTCGTTTTATACCCACAGCCATTTTTTGGACAGATACAGAACTGGAGAGGAAGAGGACGAGGAAGCTTAGGCAGAGGAAGAGGAAGAAGATTTGATTCATACTTTATGCAATCTCCACAAGCGTGTTTTACTTGTGGACAGGATGGACACTTTGCCCGTGATTGTAATAGACCAGGAAGAAACTCCAGAGGAAATTACAGAAGAGGACCGGTGAACCCTTACAGGGGTCCGGAACCAGGACTCTAGAGATGCCCAGAAGATCTGAAAGGAGGGTGTCAGCTGGTGTCATCAGGACCAGAAAGAGATCCAACAATTGAGGATCAGGACAGTCACAAGTTGGTACAGATCTGCACAGATGAGCGTTGACATCAGCAGACTGACCAGAGAAAGAGGGAGGAGTGAGAGAGATCAGATTTGCTCTGACGCATCGACGCATCGACGCATCGACGCATTGACGCATCAACACATAAAAAGGAGGTAATGCACCGACAAACACACAATTTGAAAATACACATACTCTAAAGAAGTAATTATTTTTGCTTTTAAAATAGAGTTACTGTGTGAACACACCTATGTGAAGGGTTAAGCCATACATCTAAATTAAGCAACTTGGTATGAAAACCTTAAATTTTGTCAGTACCTGGTGAAATCTATTCTGTTAAATTTGTAATGACTTTCCTGTGACAGCTTCTAACAAGACTAGTGACAAATATGTTACTTTGGTTGGTGTGTCAGGAAATGTTAAACGAACATTTCACTGTTTTATTTTTGTGGTCCAATGAATTTTGAAGATGTTTCTATTATTTGAGTGTTGCCCAGATAATTTAATGGGAAGTAATCTCATGTATGAATTTGGATTGGATTGATGTAAAGTTGTTACAAAAGCAGATTGAGAGTGCTGTTCTCAGAATTTGGTTAAAAGTAAGCTTAGAACAATTGTGTAACTATAAGTAAAATAGGGATGCATAGAGAATGCATAAAAACATTAGCAGTGATAATGTGAGAAAAGATAAGACAACTCCCAATCACAGATATAGTCTACTCAAATTAAAAGTTGTTTGTATTGGTTTATTTGTTGTTTATAGTGTACCAGTCATCTGTTCGTGATTTCTCTCTAAGATTTGCGAATGGAAATCAGTTATTATAGCCCAATGATGGATCAGCATCTTTTGTCATTTATATAGAGGTTCAGAAATCTGATTTGAATTTCACTATTCTGCATAAGTTGCAGTGGTGTTACTTAAGCTTGTAAATGTTAAAGGGTAAAAAATAAATAATAATAACTTACAAAAACTCCAGAGTGAAGCTCTGTAGTTTATTGAATTTTGATAGTGATTACAATTTACTGGAGAGGAACGATTGTTCTGCATATTACATTAGCAAGCAGACTTGGTTTGTCTTGTGTCTAATTTAAACAGGAATGTCACATAGATGAGGTTGACAGAGATTTATTACACCCACTATCTGGTAACCAAACAGTGAAGAGAGACTTTTGTGTGGTACTTTGTAGAAAGCGAGTAATTACATGCTACAAAATGATTGGCTCTTAAAATAAATTTGGTCTTCTCTAATCCCCACTTGACTACACCAAGACGTGTTAAAAAGGGATGTTTATGATTTGTTTGATTTAATTTGTTGAAGGTGTGATTGATGCATCAGGATAAGGGTTATTTTTTTAGAAATGATAACTTTTGTTGCTGACTATCAATGGTCGGCGAAGAGGGAATTAGAAATATTGTTTAAACTAAGGGTTTGGTTTACTGTATGCTTTTTTCACATTTCTTTGGATTTTGTTGGGCTATTTAGTGTTTTCTTATTAGTCAGAGGGGGGAAATGGAAAGTGATTCAAATTATCATATATGTGATTCATATTATCATATATTATTTTTGATATTATTAATTTTTATTCTTATTTGATGTTTTTAATTTTCATGTGTTGTTTTGCAAACGATACTGGTCAGTGTTTTCTTTTCTTCCAGAGCATATGGGGTAATGTGCAGAGGGAGATTCAGATACAAATATGGACAATATGAAGGAACTAGGAGACCTCTGAACCAGGACGGTGTGGATCTGTTCAGATTTCACCACATCAACACTGCTGAGAAGCTGCAATGTGGTGGACTACATTCCTGTGTTTGTCTGATATATACATGTTTGCAGAGTAATACATACGTTGTATCATATTCTTGCATTGATTGTTTGAAAAATGATGTTTTTTGTCATGAAGTGAATATATGGAGATCTCAGATGTTTTTCTTTTTTTTGTTGACGCTTAGGGAAATGGGGTCTAGGCAGGAAATAGAAGTCCTTTTTTCAGATCCGAAGGGTCGACCTGCCTGAATTTGGACATTGTTTTGATTTTATTTCATTTTCTGAGGTTTTCACATGTATTTGCTTAAACCATACTTCTACATATATTGATAAAGATTTATTTTCTAATTGATCTGGAGTACTAAGGTGGTCGCCTAGGCAGAGGGACCGTGAGAGAGTTTTCCTACCTTGATTGATTGATGGTTATTTGAAAAGACAGCTGCCAGATGGGTTTTTCGCTCTCACACTCCAACGATTTCATTTTGTTACACTCTATAAATTTGTTTACACTCTGAAAGTTATATTATAAGGAACATGTTATAATGAGAAATGTTATTCCTACTCTTCTTGTTTTTCGAGACTTTATTAAGTCTCGAAGGGGGGAAATATGTAGTATATGACCATTCTATAACTTTCTATAAACTTTGCTTAAAGGTTTGTTATAAGGGAGTCCTATGAACTTTACTCTACATTTACTGAGAACATCTGGAAATTGTTAACATGAGCGGAGGTCCCCCCAAGACAGAAGATACCTTTTTTGGAGTTGTGCCAGATAACAGGCATCGATTGGTCAGTTACCCATCCAATGGTATACTTACAAAATTACGTCCTATGATGATACAATGCATAGGATATATACGTTGCTCACACAAAGAAAAGTCAGAGCGGCAAATTTTGAAGATTGGGTCGGTCGTCTCTCCAGATATCCATGGGTCTGTTAAATTGATGCTGAATCTTTGTTTGTAATAAACCTTTTTATAATCAAGAACAGTGTCGGCGGATTCCTCTTCATACAGCATCACAGCATTACTATTTAAGACACCACACCAGTAAACCAGACTCCAGACAGCAGCACAATCAAGCTCTGTTGTGAAACTGACAACCCAGCAGATAGGCAGCCAAGATCCATCAGTGGAACTACGTACCCCTGCACCACATCATGTTAATCAACATATTCTCATTTGACTCAAATAGGGGGGCAGCTGCCACACAAGAACTTTGCCTTGTAATTACAGCGTGCCAGCGTTAGTGAACGTTGCTCTCAATCATCCCCATGGCAATTAGCATCAGGAGCATCGGGCTGATTGCAGACCAGCTCTGGAGACACAACGTTTAGTTCAAAGTCAAGGGGAGTCAGCCTCCACAGAAATAGACTTGTGCTACAGACTTGCCACGTATACTTTGTCAGCTACGCTTTTTTCTTCTTTGAATGACCGTGGGCAGGCAGACAGGTTTTGGGCATGTTTGATGTGAAAAACCACCCAATCTTTTCTAAACATGTTTCTCTGGTCTAAAACTCTTCAGACAGTAAAAGTAGCAGCATAACAGTCACTAAACCAATGATGTGATTTTGTGTTTTCAGGAATTCTGTTTTGTCACATCATTACATCTGTTTTTGCTGAGGAGGTCTTAATGGAGTCAGCAGTTAATGTCTTCCTGTAACGATCTGTGTTATCTCCCTCTTGCTTTACAGCACGCTCATTTTGTTAAGGAAAGTGCCGTGTAATTACAGCTCTCATTGTTATTGCTCTTCATATTTAGTTTCCTGAAGGGAATTGTAAGGGATGAGGAGATGTATCTTAGCCTGCTGGGAAAGAGCACAGATTCAGATCAATTGTCATAACTCAGCTGTGAAATAATACCACCTTTGCGGTCACTTCTTCAGTACATGAAAAATTAGATTTATGTCTAAACCCCTGTGTTAACGTTGAAATACAGTCATGTGCAGAAGTTAGCACACCCATGCTAAAGTTGACTAAAAAGAGGAATAAAAAAATCATCCTTTGGAAATTGATCTTAATGCCTTAATTAAAAAAATGAGGAAACCTTTAAGGACACCAATTTTCTTTGTGAATGAATAATGTATCGTAAATAAATTAAAATTGCCCCACGTCATCACATACCCTTCACCATACCTAGAGATTGGCATCTGGTATTTTCCATAAGATAATCTCTCAATGCAAATCAAACCAGCTATTAGGCTAACTGAAATAAAACCATGCCAGTCTCTAGGTATGGTGAAGGGTATGTGATGATGTGGGGGCCAAGGGAACTTTATCAGGATGCATAGTATCCTGGATCCATGAAATAACTGGCCTTTAAAAATTAAAATCTGCCTTCCTCTATGGGAATTTAACATAGGGGTATGTATAATTATGGCCCCTGTATTTTAAGGAAGAATATTTATTTATTTACAATACATTATTCATTCACAAAAAAATTGGTGTCCTTAAAGATTTGAGTTTTCCTCATTTTTTTAATTAAGGCATTAAGATCAATTTCCAAAAGATGATTTTTTTTATTCCTCTTTTTAGTCAACTTTAGCATGGGTGTGCTAACTTCTGCACATGACTGTAAATACCAAAGGCCACAATTATTTCTGTATTTGTATGCTATGCTTCCTTATCACAAGTTCAAATAAAGGCAGTTTAGCAAGTAAATCATAAGCAACACAAGGACAAACAGTACTGGGTTACTTTACACAGGACACAGAAAAACATGGCAGAAAGTGACTCACCCAGGGAGATCTCGCGGGCGAAGGCCATGCACACCAGCAGCAGTGGAAGGCCGACTGACACAAACTTGATGACCTTGTCCAGAGGAAGCTCCAGCTCCAGGTGGCTGATCCGGTTTATCCCGGGGCTGCCCTGCAGCAGGGCATCAGATAACATGGCCTTGGCCGCCGCCTGGGCGATGGACATTTTGAACTCCTACCCAGTGATAAAAAAAAGGTTGATTTGTTGACACAGTCAAGTAGCAAAGCTAAAACACTGGGTGCTCTCAGTGCTGGGAGTACAAATCAGACTCATGAGCCGTGTCACATGCCACTGCTTGCTTTTCTCTACCTTATCTTCTCTGTGTTCTACACTATATGTGACATCATAAAGCAGAAATACCTATACATCTACAATAATAAAAGAAAACCTCTAAGGTTAGTGAATTGCTTTTCCAATGTGGGGGGAAATTCAATCAGAAAAGCAATTAGCATTTTTCTAGTGAGATATCCTCAAGATATGATGGAAGCTGTAGCCATCTTACCTTAAGTCTTCCAGGTTTCTTTGGTGATACAATTAGAAAATATGTTCGCAGAGCCACAGAGTTCCTCAAAAGGCTTGCACGGTGTTGGAAAGCTTCTTAAGTATTCCGGGAGGGCCTCAGTAAATGAGAGGTTGGATCTGGGCTGGACCAGGCCGAGCTGGGTCTGGCCGTAATTACAAAGAGCACATCTGGGAGCATGTAGGCGCCCAGATGCCACTGTATGCAGCAGACCTCCACAACTCAACATTGGGCAATGCTGTGTGTGTGTGTGTGTGTGTGTGTGTGTGTGTGTGTGTGTGTGTGTGTGTGTGTGTGTGTGTGTGTGTGTGTGTGTGTGTGTGTTTTCCTATGGTGTGTCCACGCTGTGAAGCACAGTGGCCCACTTCAAACAAGCGAACCATCGACAGTGGCTTTTTCACCCTCTGTCATTCTGAGACTATTTTTACTTCTCTGCACTGAGCCTCAGAGTTACTGCTGGCTGAGATACTGCGCCATACAGGGATGGTCATGTTTCTGCCCATTGCAGTACATATGTTTGAGAGAAAAACCAACAGTGTGTAAAAGTTGTATTTGATTAAATGGATCTGACAGGACGTCTGGATGGGAAGAATTCCATTGTGGTGTTTTTATTGAATCTATGTTAAATTGCATCTCCACAAACATAATTGTTTTTTCTCTGTTTTGAAAACAGTAATCTCAGGTTCACATGTCAAACAGAGTTTGATTGCTGTAATTAATCTTTCTTACCTGATTCAAATGTAAGGGACTTACAAAAAATGAATTTTTACACAGAGCTGTGGCTGTGGGGTTTTGTCGAGGGGACAAAACCCCACAGCCACAGCTCTGTGTAAAAATTCATTTTAAATTCAGCCGGAGCTAATATTAGACTTCAGCAGTGTGAGCTTGACAAATCAAGTGGGTATGTTTGGAAGTCTTTTTCAGAACTACATTCTCTCTTTGTGATGTTGTTTTCTCACGGAGCTGCTGTGGAGGAAAACTAATGCAAAGCGGGTATCTGTACTCAAAACACTTTCAAAAGTTATGTACTTCCACTAAACCAACATTTAAAACAAAATGCATGTACCCCCTGCAGTACTCGAAAGCACCCCATTGGAGAAACACTGTGTAAAGGAACATTCCCTGTTCGTACATATAGGCTAACTACGAAGTTAGTAATTCGTATGTAATCCCTATATTTATTACTGTATGCTATGCCCCACATTGACGTTTGATGTAATGCAGCGACCTCTAGTGTCCGTAGTAATTATGACCGGAGCAAAGAAGGAAATCAAGTGACGCATAGATGACGCCATCTAAATTTCCCCCTCCCTCTGACTTAACGCCCCTGGGCGCTGTGTGTGGAAAACCAGTTGCAATGAGTTATCTATCCACCAGGGCAATATGGACAGTGAAGCCGTTTACTGGCCTGAGAAATTAGCTGTTCTTATCATATTTGATGTGTATCCTACTGTATGAGGGAGTGTGCCTACAGCCACCTGAGAGGCTGTGGCTCAGGTGGTAGAACGGTTGCCTACCAATTGGAAGGTTGATGGTTTGATTCCCTGGGCCTGCAGTCCCATGTTGAAGTGTCCATGGGCAAGACACTGAACCCTGAGTTGCTCCTGATGCTGCGCCATCGGTGGGTGAATGTTTATCTGATGAGCAGGTGGCACCTAGTATGGCAGCCTCGCAAACTAGTGTGTGTGAATGATGAATGATTGCTGTACTATGTTAAAGTGCTTTGAGTAGTCGTTAAGACTAGAAAAGCGCTATTATAAATGCAGTCCATTTATATTTAAAGCGACGTTTATCATATTATAGGACGTGAAAATGTTATGCTGAAGCATTTTTGTAAAAGCCCAATAGACTACTGATTGTTTGTTTTTTATGCTTTTAAGGAACTAGCGATAAAGCTGAGGGAGAGACTGTACTGTCTGTACTACCGATCTGTTCTCTCTATGAAAGCTGTGTTATTCAAAAGAACTGCATACAAATAAAAGCAATACTAAGGGAAATTAATGATTTACTGTAAATAGCGTAACTGTGTTTAAATCATATCAGCTGATATGCAGCGGCACCGTAACATCGGACACACCAACACAATGTTTTTTACACAAAAAAAGAATGAAGAGTTTGTGTCCTGGAAGTACTTATTTTAACCCACACCACAAACATTTTTTTAAGTCGTTTTGGTGTCTGAACTTAACCCGTCACAGTGCCTATACATACCAGTCGCTGTTTCACAGTGTTGAATAGAAAAGCATTACATATCGAGCATTGTGCGAGGTTTTTTGTAAGATATACTATGAATCCTTTGATGAGGAAGCATCCAGTGTTTTTTTTGTTGATAACAGATACAAGCACAAGTCGTCGGCGTCGTTAGGCCTGGGCGTCCAAGGCAAGCTTTTTTTTTTCCAAACATAAGAATACAAAAATAAAAATAGACCCAGATCCATGTCATTGCAATCCTGCATTAAAGCCAATAATATGATATTGATCCTCTGTGTGTCCTTCAGGCAGCAGGAGGAGAAGAGAACAGGAGGAGAGAGCAGAGGAGACAGACAGATGAGAGCAGATCGAGGTGAAGAAGAAGAGAGTATGAGATGGACAGATAAGACACACAGTTAACACAGTTTGGCACAGTTCAAATAGGTCACGGTTCAAAAAGAGCCCTTGTCACACAATAGAAGCAGAAGCTCTGGGACCAGGGTTGGTCAATTTTGAAAATTGAACAAAGCATTGGAGACGTTAAAATGTGATCCTGGAGACACCTTCTGTAGCAGGAACCATTAGTCAGTTTGCCCCATAGACCCCATGTTAAAATGCCCACCTTTACAGCAGAAATAAACACGTTTACAGCCTGGTACAAAAAACTCTGTTGTTCTCTATAGCGTATTTCTCCCTTCATGACAACTGTACGGTGGCTGACGTTTTTTTTAAAGATTATTTTTTGTGCATTTTAGGCCTTTATTTGACAGGACAGCTGAAGACATGTAAGGGGAAAGAAAGGGGGAATGACATACTGCAAAGGGCCACAGGTCAGAATCCAACCCGCGGTTGGACTGAGCCCTTTTTCATGGGGCGTACGCTCAACCAGGTGAGCTACCCAGGCATAGACTGCAGGCTTCATTCAGCCTGCCTCAGCTCCATCCACGCTCCGCCTCTTTGCTCATATTTTGATCGTCAAGTTAGCGATGGCCAGAGCCACCGGGAGCCGCTGTCTTTGAGCTTCATTTTTGTCTCTTTTGAAACCTATGTGACGCCACGGAGACTACGTCCATATTTTAGTCTTTTAATGAAATTTGGTGAAAGGGTGTAGCATGCGACAGTTCTGCAGCAACCATGCCACCTCAATTAAAGCGCCCACCTTGGCTGCACTATGGGGTGGATTCATATATTTTACATTGTATCCCACTTGCTCTCCAACTAGTGTTCTTGGTGTTTGGTGTTTTAAGCCCCCAACGCCGTCTTCCAGGCAGCGCTGCCTGGAAGGCACTAGGATTAGGCAATGGTTAGGGTTAGGGTTAAGGTTAGGGATAGGTGCCTTGAATTCGACGGTCGTAGCGCTGCCTTGAAGTTGACGTTGGGGGCTTAAAACACCATCGAGCAGTGTTCTTACTGTTCAGACAGTACAGAGAGTCCTCCGTGGAATAATTATACTGTAGAAGACATGTTGTGATGCCTATACTCTCAAGTTTCTCTGAGTTTTTTTTTAATTAGATCACTTTCATAAATATGGTGATTTCCTCCCACATATGAGAGCGTTTGAGCAATGCTTCCTAATGTCAAGTACTAATCACCTCATCACATGTTGCCTACCCCCTGATGTGTTATTTTGAAGCCCAACATTGGCCACTGCAAAAATCCCTCCTACCGGAAAATGTGGCTGAAGCAGGAGAAAAGTAGCAGATGCAGACAATAACAGATATTTAATAAGTGTTGCTGCAATTAAAGAATGACCTTTTTTAGGCTGACAGAACACAAGGCAAGGATGCAATTATACAAGCCGTGTTAAAAACAATACAATGTTGCTTGTGCAGCAAACACCCACAGGAGTAATTAGCATTTACTCCGAGGGAGCAGTATCCACATTTCCGAAGTTGAAACACTGTGGTGGAGAGCTCTGTTGGGTTCTTAAATGGTAGGTGGTGAGAGAGCGTTTGGGCGGGCGTCTTCCAGCAAGTTAAATAACAAGGCTAGAGGCTAGGCAGTAACCAGTGGGTGGGAGACTACACATGTGACAGGAAAACGAGGGAAGTTAAACCAATATTTAGACTAAACTAACTCTGTGATCTGGAAATAGGTTACAATGTAGCAGGGCCTGAGAGGGTTGGGAAGTGTCACACACACACATAAGCCTTGCTCTATTGTGATCCTGGCTAAGATATGTGCAGCAGGGAACAATGCTGATGTCAGGGTTTTTCCTGCAAAGAGAAATTTATTTATTATTTATTAATTTTAGCCAGCCCCAAAGGAAAATCACCAGCACCAAAATGTTAAGATTTGGAAATAAGATAGCAATACAAATCCTTTCCAAATGTGTTTAAGAGTAATTTATCCAACAACAGTTGAACAAACATCAACTTGAATATGAGAGTCGGGCTGTACCGGACTCTCCCGGTTATTTATTTAAATATTAATATCATTTTTTTTTATTATTTACTCAAGCATAACAGACATTTTTCTTCATCAAATTGTCAGAAATAACAGGTAAATGCATATAGATTTCTGTCAAATAAGGTAAGACAGACTCATTGCCTTTACTGTACGCTTGCTTACTGCTGTGCGTTGCCCCCCCCAAAAAAAAAGTTCCATTAAAGGTCCAATGTGTAGGCATTTCTCCCATCTAGCATTGAGATCATATATCAATCAACTCTCTCGCACCACGCAGTTCAAAGTACGTATTACAGCTACGGTAGCTTCACGCTTCAAAAAGCCGGTCTCTTGCTCTTTTCAATCTCCTTTTTCTTTTTCTGGGCGAAGAAGAAGAAGACTCCTGTTCCTGAAATTTGGATTTTGAATACGTGTGGTCCTCCATGTTTCCTTCTTCAAACTTGCCGGGGCCGGGAAGCTACGATACCCATTAGCAGCATTAGCAGCAGCTGTGAGTTTATCATGTGACAGCGAAAACACGAAAGGTGGAGCAGTATGAAACGTATTTCAAGATGGAGCATGAATATGGAGCGTCTATCCCAGTTCATGCAAATGCAAATGTAAAATTTCAAGCCAAAAGGAATACTTGGAATTGATGGTGGTGGTAAATATTTATGAAAAAGGACAAGTTTGTGAACGGGCAACACAGATTTTGATAATAAACAACTAAACACGTTAGCCCACACTGAACACACTGGACCTTTAAGAGTCAGGAAAAACCCTGCATGTTAATTATCTAGTGTTTGTTCTTTGTTCAGTGCTTTTGTCTTACCTCCTGTTATATATATGTATATGGCCCTGGATTTGTTTGTTCAGCCTAAACATATTCAAAACTTTCATATCACAAAGTCCAAATCAGTACCTTTACATGTTTTAATTATTAAAATTGGTCTATTGAAACACAATAGATTATGACAACCAAGTGTACAAATGAAATAGAAATAGTCCCTATTGTCTGTCACTTGCTCCGGAAGATCCATTTAAAAAAAAAAAAAAAAAAAGCAATCGAGAAAAGAATATTAATGAGCAACATACTTCACAATGAACAATCAGAACATTCAATTTAACATGTTTTTTTTTTCTTTTTCTAGACATCTTCACATTAGAAACGAGCGACTCCATTTGCGTGTTTTAGTACAAAACAGAGCTGAAATTGTTTCACAGTTTCTTCAAAATCCTTCACATAAAACTGAAAGAGACGTGTCCACTGAGTTTCTTTCCTCTCTTTCTGTCTCTTTTTGTCTCCTTGAAAAAGTTTGTCAGTAAAAGACGCTGGATCTGTCAGGTTGGGGATTCCAAAGTCATTGGGCGTCTCTGTGTGATTTCCCTCTGTGTTGAGATGTGGCTGAGACAGTTTGGAGTGACTGGCAGTGCTCGCCATGCTCTTATTCTGTGACAGAATCACAATGGTCACAAAAAAAAGCAATTTTCTAAGACCGACTTGATGGTTGAAGTCAAGTACGTGCATGGCCACCAGCTAACACATTTCAGAAAGTTTGCCATACCTACAGTCAGGGATTTTCCGGGGGGGGGGGGGGGGGGTTCTGGTCTACATATTCCCAGTGGGGACAAAATGTATCCCACCCTCAATGTGATCAATGCTACTTCACCAGGTGCCTAAACATTTAAGTTTAGGCACCAAAACGACTCGTTAAGTTCATGAAAAAGATGGTGGTTTGGATTAAGACGTTCCTGAGGAACGAAGGAGCATTTCCTGGGTGAAAGTATTTTGTTTTCGGCGGGAATTGAACTCTGCTCTCCGGCTTGAAAGCGCTGTGTTTTCCATTGAATATTGAAGTGCATATTTAAGTGTTTTGGCATGGCTGGCCGAGTGGCACTATATCCATGGCGGTATTAGAAGGGGGAATTAATTCTTGCATGTTTTGTTTGGTTGTGCATGATCACCCCCCCCCCCCCCCCCTGCTTTTTTCACAAATCGCACCCTGGTTACAGTATATGCAGAAGCAACTGTCATCGTCATGTTGTTCCTTGAGCTACACTCTGAGGCCACGCAAAAAACAGAAAATAGAATAAATATGCAAACCCCTTCAATACCAGAATGCAAACATATGAAAAATCTGATATACATACCTATATGTGCAGTCAGCATACACGGGTTCACTACGTTTTTCTTTGCTCGTGGGAGAAGAAAAATGAACAAAAAAAAAAATGAACTAACATTGTTTTAAAGTCATGCTCTAAAAGGTTTGCTGCAGCAATGAGTCAAGGGTTTCGCTCATGAGGACGAAACACGCCGAATGAGTGTAGTTCGACCTGAGAACCTATGAGTCATTTTAAAAGGCGTGAATGATGTCCCAGCAGTGGAAGCCCAACGCATATAGTCACTTCTGCAGATATTTGGACAGCATTTCAGCTTTCTTTTAGCTCCTCGCTCTTATTTTAGGAAGCAAAATGACACAAGGACTGCAAAGTTAACATGCAGACGGTCAGTTGGAAAATTGAGAGTACTTTTTCAAAAGCTGCTTTTTGTAACTCATTTCATGGTGCCAAGATTACATTCAATTTGCGTAGTTGTTTTTCACGTACAGTCAAAAAAATCTCACTGTGTAAATATATTTTTTTTTTCCTTCAGTTTGTTGATGTGCATGTGCAACTGCTCAAGACTCATCGTTCTCCTGTTTTCTCGTTCAACAGCCTTAAAAATGTCATGGCTTTCTGAAAGTATCAGACTCCTTCAACTGTTACTGTAAAGTGGTTCAAATGTCTTCTTTTAAACTGGCAGTAAAATCTTTCCAGCCTTTGTGCCATTTCTGTTCATACAAAAACAGGAGCTATAGAGTAAAAAAATGTGCTACTATCCAAATAGTTCAAGAGCTCACTGCATGAGAACATACAATAGTAAAAATGAAACAACACATATTCATCGTTACACTCCATGGTGGCTCTGCATTAGAGTCTCTGATGAATTTGGAGAAAACCTAATATGCCACGCGTGCTCTCCAGAGTCGCCTCTCATCAGAGCTGTCCGAGTTGAGTTTGAATGAGGCGTGTTTTGGGGACAGCTCAGGTCAAAGTTCATACAGTCTCTTCCTGTAGTGGCCTACTCCAGTTCCTCTCGGTGCTCCATGCGCAGATCTCTCCTTCCTCCTCCTCCTCCTCCTCCTCCTCCTCCGCTGGCCATCTGTCTCCCCGTCTCATTTTCCTCCTCTCCGTCCTCCTCGTCCTCCTCTTCCTCTTCCATTCCTTCCTCCTCTTCCTCCTCCTCTTCCTCCTCGTCCTCGTCCTCGCTGCCGTCCATGGAGTCGTCGGCTCCCAGCATGGCTTGCTGCATGGCCAGGGTGGCCGAGTCTGAGGACAGGGACTGGAGGCTGTCCATGCTCAGCGGGTCTGGGGGGTGTGGGGGGGGGGGGGTGGGGGGGCAGAGAGGGGGTGAGTAGGTATAAAGCCAGAAACAGATCAAATCCATTCAAAGACAGACAGACTTCTCCAGTCATCTGTGGTGCACACACTAAATTTACTTTAAAGAAGCTAAGGTACGGTGGCCAAGAGAGGCCATTTTAATGACGTTAAACAGTGATTCCCAACCAGGGGTACTTGTACACTTGCACAGAAGTTTGAACAGGTAGCTAATAGAAGTAAATAAATGGTAGACATAAAGAGCTAAAAGTGATGACTAAACAGTTCAAATGATTAGCAATGGTTAAAATAATGTTAGATGAATGTTTGAAACATTCAGCTTCACTCGGAGCAGCTTTTAGCTTAGCAGCAGAACCATTGATGCTGATCAAACCGAGAGAGAGGGGAATAGCTGCAGCAAAGGAGTGTGGGTAATCACGGCTGCAGTTAGGACTCAGCCCTAATGGCACCCCCCCATACCAGCTACCTGGTGAGCTACTGGGGCGGCCATACCACCTTAACATGGACAGTTCAGTTGTATGAAAAAACTAATATCCACTTTTATATAATGAATAGTTTTATGCATTTGGAACACACATTGGGAATCAATGAAGGGATTATCTGACAGGGCTGTTGGTGGGCCTCAGACCAAACAGGATGGGAACTCCTGACAGTGGCACAAATAATGGAGACACGTTTGATTGCACTTTAAGTTGATTTGGAGTTTAAAATGGTGGTTATTATGGATATTATTTCATATCAGAATTACTTACACTGAATAAAACCAATTTAACTATTCATTACTGTATGTGCAGTTTATTATTGACTGAAAGCAGAGGTCCATTTTCTAAAATATTCCGCCTAAATGAAAACTACACTAAAGTAAATTGGTTCAGTTAAAATGATGAGAGTGACGTTTGGTTTTGAGGGTAGTTTGCTGCTCTGTCACTACAGCTGCAGTGCGGAGATAGCAGATAAGAAATTACACCCAATGGCTATAATCAATGACCTAAAATGGGCCTTGGATGAAAACTGAAAACTATTTCTTTATCTAACTATTCTCAAGAGAGTTGGAACCCTTGTGCTTTCAAACACACGCTCACATGTTATTTAAGCCAAGGACCTAAAGCCTTTATACATACCTGTTTAGTGCATAGAATACTAAGCTATTAAAATAATAGTTGTTTGCATGATTTTATAAATCTTGTTTTAAGATTCCTGTAGGAAAAATGCAGATTTTTGTCAAGAATGTTATGCTCAGTGTTCTTGACTTTTGCCTTCACATCTTCTCACATACATGAAAGGAAAGAGTCAACAGTGCCATCTAGTGGCGACATTTCAAACACACAAGTTTGAGTTAACAACTTGGGGTGTGTTTGTCTTGTTAGTGTTGGTGTTGGCTACTACTTACTGTCTGAGTTGTTTCCTGATCTGTGCGTCTGCAGAACTCCCGCCACGATGGAGTCTGGCCAGAAGCGCTGCGTCGGACGGTGCTGGGACTTCATCTTCTTGGCTTTAGGAGCTGGGTCCGGGTTACTGGCATCCAACATGGGCTGGAGGATACGCCGGCGGGCGTTGATGAACCTGTGAAAACAAGCAACGGTGGAAGAAAGTATTCAGATCCTTTACTTGAGTAAAATAACTAATAACACGCTGTTACAAGAAAAAAGTGCTGCATTGACAATGTTACTTAAGTAAAAGTCTGTAAGTTTCATCAGGAAAATGTACTTAAAGCATTAAAAGTAAAAAAAAATCCTCCCATTTTAGAAAGTGGAAAGGATCCAAACAGTTTTTTTTTTTTGTGATTTTTTTTAAAAGATTCTTTTTTTGGGCTTTTCCACCTTAAATTGTTTAACAGGACAGCTAGGTGAGAAAGAGGGCAGGCAATTTGTCACAGGTCAGATTTGAACCCTGGCCCTCTGCGCCGAGGCATTAACCCTCTCAGTATATGTGCGCCTGCTCTACCCACTGAGCCTACCCGGCCACTAACCACTTGTGTGTTTAATGGTCTAATCATCTCAGCTGGACTAGTAGGCCGTTATATTGTTGACTAGTTTACTTTAGAATAAAATATCATATTTTATAAACCACATGTGTTTTGTGAGCAGTAATCTTAATGTGTAAAGTAACTAGTAACTAAAGCTGTAACAGATGAATTTAGTGGAGTAAAAAGTCCAATATTTCTCTCTGAAATGTAGCAGAGTAGAAGTAGAAAGTGGCATGAAAAGAAAAGACTCAAGTAAAGTACAAGTACCTCAACATTTGTACTTAAGTAGAGTACTTGAGTAAATGTACTTCCACCACTGAGAACAAGATAAGGACAAGGGTTGAGGTGGCAGGAGAGATGTAGTACACATTCAAATGTTCAAGTGAAAACAATATGTGTTATCATCGATCATGAAAGAGCTTGGCAGATATAGTATTTCAGAAAAGGAAACCAGAGGAAATGTGGAATGAATGTAGTAAATGCACAACAATTTCTATCTTTAAGAATGACCACAGAGAGATGTCCGGAACCGCCTGAGCTTCAATGAGGATCAATCACATATCATCAGGGTGCTGTCTGATATATTATATACAGTCCATTGATCAGCAATGTGACTTTCACTGTACAGTACATCTCCATAGATTCCAGTTATACAAAACAACATTACCGTCGTCATGTTAACATTGTTTTTAAAAACAGTATATGCAGGGCTGAAGTACTTGTACTACTTGTACTACTTCTGTTGTCTCGGACTCGTCTTGGACTCGTTGCTATTTGGACTCTGACTTGTCTCGGACTTGACCATTGGACTCGCCAAATATTGTAGTTGGTCTCGACCGCGTCCAGCACTAGATGTTTTTTTTTCTAAAGTAAGTTCCTTTTTCAAAACAAAACCATTGATGAAGCGCGATTGTTCAGAAAACAGGTATTGGTTTAATTCATAATCCATCTACAACTGGCATTGGCGTTGGTCGCCTGGTATACACCTGGCTGCAACAATCATCAGCCATCAATCATTTGTTTTATTTTGGCCACATACACAATGTCAGCGAGCACTGTGTACTATGGATTCTTCAAGACAAGTCATAAGTTCAAGAATGGGAACTCTGCACTTTCTTTTTTATCATATCACAAATAATAATAGAGCAAAATGATCATCTTAAAATAGAAGATCTACTGTCTCTCATATCACATAAACTATGAACAGGTAAGTAAATGGTCTTGAAGAGGATTCTTTTATTTCTGTCTCGGCCTTGACTGTCCCTTGGACTGGGTCTTGACTCGGTCTCGACTAGTCCTGGTCTTGGACTTGTCTTGGACTCGACAAAGGGGGACTTGACTACAGCCCTGAGTACATGGATAACATATACTCCAAAAGATCATTTTTGGGGCATTTTAGGCCTTTATTTCCAATAGGACAGCTTAGACTTGAAAGGGGAGAGAGAGGGGGGATGACATGCAGATTGGAGTTGAACCCACGGCCACTGCGTCAAGGACTAAGCCTCTTTATATGGGCAGGAGCGCTACCAGGTGAGCTACCTACACGTCCATATAATATATCATATTTAATACAGAAATGTAAATGATCAGAAATACAAACCAAGCAATTTCAAAATATATCCCACCAAAAAAATCCTTTCACAAATACCATCTTTCATTTCAACCCATCAATGGATGAAAAGGTCGAATCTCCATTTCTCAATCAACAAAGTAGCACATTCTGCACTTTCAACCTCATCTAAAAAAAGAGCCTGTTTCTTAAGAACAAAAATATAAAAGAAGAGTGACCACGCATGACAAGAAAGGCCCAATTTGGTCTCAGGTGTGCTTGATATATGAGACCAGGAGATGGCACCATAGTGCCAGCAATGTGCTGAGGAGCTGCAGTATATTCCATTTCAACCAAACCTCTACTCCACACACATTTATACTACAATAAGAGAAAGCAGTGTCTATTTGTGTCCAAATGTGCACATGAGGACTTTATGGCCACAGAATCTTACCAGTTGTTGACTTGCAAAAGGGTTAGATTTGTTTGTGCTGCAATCTGCCTTTTCTCGTCTTCTGTTGGGTACGGGTGCTGAAAGAAGGAGGAAACAGCAGCTTAGTTTGCAAACGCTTTTCTGTAATTGATAGCATCTGAGTGCCAGTACCTAATTGATTCTGACTTCTCATGTGAAAAACAGTGAAATGTTCTACTCTAAGACTCCCCCCCTTCAGCTAGTTTACTCTCAATATGTGAGGGTAGGACCTGATAAGCATGGCTTACCTATCCCTTTTCCAACGGGTCTAGTGTTATGTTGAGATTTTTTGTTTTATTTTTTTTGTTATCATTTCTATTTGTTCATACACACACACACACACACACACACACACACACACACACACACACACACACACACACACACACAGACACACACACACACACACACACACACACACACACACACACACACACACACACACACACACACACACACACACACACACACACTCTGCCTCACCATGAGATGCTGAAAGAGCCAGGAGCGCATGATGTTGGTGGCATGTTTGGGCAGGACCCCCCTCTTATTCTTGGACTTTTTGTCTTCACTGTCCAACAGGGACGACAGGTCCACGTTCACCTTCACAATAAAGACCAGGAAGAGAAGACAAGGGAAGAAATTAAGTGGATGGTAGGGCTTAGCAATTGTTGCCACGGAAACAAAGGGAGACTACCAATTACCTATCTTTTTTTTCAGTGGCAAGGGCAGAAACACCTCCTCAAGTGTCACCATGGAAACTGAATTTGAGTAATGATACTTAAAATGTAAAAAAAAAAAAAGCCGCACCCTTGACTATGTGGAAAGACGAGAGGGTCAGTGGTCTGTTTGGTGCTTGGACGAGGAGTTTAAAGAGCCGAGGGGCAGGCAAGCCCTCGCTCCAAAGTTTGGAATTCACCGTTTGGTGCTGAATTAGTTAATGGCTGGTACAAAGTGTGACTGCATTTTGGCTTGCTTTTTCATTTGTGTTGACCTAAGCGTGTCTTTGTGTTCCGTTAGAAATCATTATTCAGATGTTATTGTTTGGAGTGCTGAAGGACGAGTCAGCCTCTCAGAGTATTGACAGTGTTTTGACAGCCTGAGGGGTACAGACGGCTCTGTGTGAATTAGGGCTGCACGATATGAGGAAAATATCTAATTGCGATTATTTTGACTGATATTGTGATTGCAATATGATTCACGATATAGGACGAAATGATCATTTTTGTATCATTATTCTCATTTTCATTGAAAAAATGTTACACATTTAAAGCGGCCATATTCTGCTCATTTTCAGGTTCATAATTGTATTTTAAGGTTGTACCAGAATAGGTTTACATGGTTTAATTTTCAAAAAACACCATATTTTTGTTGTACTGCAGTGCTCTCTCTCACTGCTGCAGATCCTCTTTTCAGCTGGTCTCTGTTTTAGCTACAGAGTGAGACCTCTTTTCTTCTTCTTCTTCTGTACTATCTTTGATTGCACTGCACATGTGCAGTAGCTCAGATGTAGATCATGTCAGCTAGCTAGCTCCATAGACAGTAAAAGAAAGGCTGTTTCTACAACTTCAGTCAGTTACAAGGCAGGATTAGCTGGGAGACTTCTAAATGAGGGCGCACATGGAAGTAGTTCTTTTGTAGATTATGGTGAACTTGTGTGTGTTGTAGCAGTGCTTTGCTATTGAGAACGAGGTAGCATTAGCGTTAGCATGCTAATGAGCTAATGGGTTGCGGTTAGCCTGCTCGTTTCGGCTTGTGACGTCACAAGCCGTGCCGATTTTGAACAGCTCACCCAGAGACTGAAGGCAGGACACATTCAGAAACCGTATCTCACTCTAAACAGCATGGATGGATTTTTTTCAAAGTTTGTATGTGTGTGGAAGCACCAGAGACACAACATAACACCCCAAATCCCAGAAAAAGTGATTTTTTCATAATATGGGCACTTTAAATGATTATAGTGTGATTTGTGTGAGGATCTGTACCAAAGAAAGATGTTTTCTGTAGTCTATAGGATAGGATTTGTAGGCCGGGACGTCTCTGCAGCACCACAATACTTCATTCAGAATGGTTTGACACATTGTTTGCCTTTAACAAATATTGCCTGCGATTTGGATATCGCACTACTTCATATTGCGATTTCGATAAAATTGCGATTAATTGTGCGGCCCTAGTGTGACTGACTTTATAGTCCCCTATTGCACTATTTCCTCCTTTTTGAGTGACGTTTCATTAAAACTACAGTGGATAGTTGTTTTAGGAAATGTCTGAGCCTTTTCTTTTAAATTAAACTATATATATATATATATATATATATATATATATATATATGTGAGCCATTTAACATGTATGTCATCAGTAGAAACCAATGGCATCGGGGCTAAAGTGCTAGAAACGGTAGGGAATTCAGAGCATTGAGAGATGGACTGATTCATTGTTGGTTTAGGTCTTTTCGTGGGATTTCTTGACAATAATACAAAATATAGAATATCACCCGACTGAATCTTTGATGCCAGGTAATGTGATGTACTTAAGAGTTTTCATTAGAAGGATAAACCCCTTGGGATGAATCATCTCATTTCCGAGGGGGTCCTTAGGACAAATATGCAGAAAATACAAAACACAAAATACATTCACACATACACACAGCACTCCCAAGCCTAACTATTCCAACACCAACTGACTCCCCCCATAAAAATAATAATAATAATGAAAAATAAATATACAGTATATACAAGTAAATACACAATAAGGTTGTCTTTTCAACTTCATGAAAACAGCCCACATTTCTTGTGTTTGTAGTGAAGTCTATTCACACAGTCACATGTGAAGAGTCTATAGGGACCAAATGCCCCCCCCATGGTAAACCATTCAAGTCTAGGGTCATGTTAGCGTGTTGGCGTTAGACATGTATTGGTTAGGGATAAATGTTAGCCCCAGAGTGCCCAGAGGAAGGATGCAATTTGATGCAATGTCATCCTTAGTGAAAGAAGTGTGTGTGCGCCTGTGTGTGTTCACTATATTACAGTATGTGTGGGTTCATTTCATTTTGAAGAAAAATATGTATGTGTGCACTGAGGCCGATAATATGAAACGCAGTGAGCCCTAATAGCGACCATTACCAAACTCTCTTTGACACTATCTGCACAGAGCTATACTTCATATTCTAAATAAAAACACGTTGAAGATGTATACACATTTATCACATGCACTGAATCACATTGCACACTGTATTTTACTGCCTGCATATTGCTAAATATGTAATATATAATGTGAGACAAATCTTTATAATCTGTCAAAATAATTGTACCAGCGACTTTGGGTTATTTCATAATTTTGTTAAAATGAGGTTGAAACACTTCAGAGGGGAGCATAATGTATGCATGTAACATGCATAAGCATGTAGGACAAAATGCATGAATAAGTAAAAAATATGAAAGAATATGAAATACATTAATTGTATGCAGAGTGTAGTAGTTGAAAGAACCCAGGCTGTCTTAGAGATAAATAACCCACAAACCTGTATGTACTCACAGTCATGCAGAACCCACATTAACCCACACAAGGCCCATAGATACACATTCACACACACTCACATCCCCCCTCACACTCCCCACACCAAGCAAGAGTCATTACAGTTGCAGCTGGGTGTCACGTGGGTAACCCTCCTCTTATACCACCTCAGCTCTGGGAGTGTGTGTGTTGCGGGGGGAAACTAAGGTTGAATTAATTGGCGGCGCCGAGCTGTAGAGTGTGATTACTCGGGGCTTGTCGGCAAAGTAGCAACGGGGCCGTGTTCAATTCCCAGCCCGCATGTAGCACTCTGCTTCAGCTGGGTCGCAGCTTTTCACCGAGGCCTCCTCTGACTGTCAAGCACAGACTGTACCTGCCTGAAACTGAGCCAGGCCACTGCTGCTGCACAGGGATCACTGTTTGAACTCCCCTCTCCCAGTTTCTATTCATATCTATAGGCAAGTGTTGGGACTATCTGGCCTCAGTGATGCGCTAAATCCACCTAGCCTGGAACTTTTCTGAGTCATGCATATGTTTGAAGTAAAATGTAATCTTAAAATCCAAACAAAATTTGATCTGTAGAAAAGGTTTACTCCCTCCTAAGCAGAAGTAAATAACGTACCACTTATCTTCTGTTGCATATTTTAATATTACATTGTCAATCTAAGCTGTGCCTTAATAAAAATGGGTTAAGTTAATCAGGCCATTGTAATTGCACAGCTGACAATTCCTATAAATGATCTTTGCTTTATGTTTGTACTCATTCTTTGCCTGAAGATGATCTAGTACCAAAATATTGCCTGTTATTAAACTTTATATATTTTTTGCAAGTTAGACAGTGTGAAGGAGTTATCTTTGCAACTTTTGACCTGCTTGTCCCCCTCCGACGCACCTGTCTCACAATTTAGATGTGTGAAGTTTTTTTTGTCTGTAGTAATGTTTATACTCTATAAAAGTGAAAGAATGCCATCCCCAACTCATTTTTACATCAGTGACACTAACTATATTAAAGGCAATGCCAGTGCTACTGCCAAAGGCAGACCTTTTACTTCGAAATGGAATACTGTGTTGTTATGTCCGTAAACAATATTATGTCTGCTCAACATTTGTGGGCCTATTATGTTGCCTTCCGTCTGGTGTCTCAGTCCTGTGTTGTGACTGTCTTTTGATGAGTCAGTGCCAATTAGCCAGGTCAGATTCCTAGTGCTTCCGTCAGACGGAGCAAAACAAAGACATTGGTCCCGTGAGCAGACCTAACAAGGGCTCAAGTGGCTGATGGAGATCAGGGTTTCTATTCCCAATACTCTGACACCTCCTTTCCAACAAAGGAGGCTCTGTGGCGGGCGATACAACAAAAGGACTGGTATAGGTTTTGGATTCAAACAGTCCTCTCCTTGATTATCTTTTAAGGAAACAATTACACTTTGAAAAAATAATTAGAAATAGCTTTCGTTGGCTTACCGCTCGGCTGATAAACATGAATGCAACAAACAATGTATCCCACCTACACAACAGTTTACAATGAACAATCTTTTTCTTTCATTTTATTCATAGAACATAATGTCCTTTTCCAAATCCTTTAAATATGTCAGGGTTCGATTCTATATTCATCTGTGATGACACGTTAAGAGTGAAGCTCGAATAAATTGTACAAGTGTCAAATCACAATTCAGTATTCTGTATTATCTCTGACTCATAATTCAGAGATAAAACAGTGAATGGTAAAATAGTGCACTGATTAATGTATGAGGCTAAATATTGGTTCTTTAATGTAGCTGTTTGCCTAGTCTCACATTGCCAGACCTTCCTCCACTGAGCTGCGGAGGAAGGTCTGGTTAGTCCACACAGCATTCTGGGATGGGAGAAAAACGTGCTCTGGTTTATTGGCATTTCTTTAAACCAATCACAATCGTCTCGGGTGGCGCTAAGCAACGGTGCCTCTGCAAAATAGTCTCAGGAAGGAACTTGTTTTGGTGGAACATGTGTACGTTCTAAAGTAGTTTTAGTCGTGCAACAGAAAACTCAGATTGGACAGATAGTCTAGCTAGCTGTCTGGATTTACCCTGCAGAGATCTGAGGAGCAGTTAACCATAGTCCTCACAAATCCACCAGAGGTTAGAACGCCTACACAAAGAAAGAGGAAGGAGACGGACATCCGTCCGAAATGAGTGAAATCTAGCCATCTCGCTAACACTGGCGCTTTTACAGAAATGTTGATTAATGTGCATTGTCCTAATCATAAAAATACATCTTAAAATCAGTAGAAAATTACACTTAAAAAATATTTTTTTTTGGGAGTTGCCTTTTATATTAAATTCAATGTTCAATTTGTTCAATAAAAGAATGTTGGGAACAATTTTCTTTAATTTATTTAAATTCAACAAGCAGTTTGTTGTATTATAATACTGAAAGCAGCAGAAATGCAGAACATAGTACACATTAATATCTGTTTATGTATCGCACGTAATATCGTTATCACAATATTTTCCTCATATCGTGCAGCCCTAATTGACAGCAGCCTTTATCTCTAATATTGTAGATGATGTGTTGTTTTCATTATTTCAATCAATACTCTTTTTTGTTACAACCTCTTATTCTCATATTGAATTTGTAATTGATTACTAGAATGCATATGATGCTCATTCATCTCCACAACAACCTAACACTCAGAAAAAAGAACACACTGAGGCTCCAAAATACCCTCAAATAAATGCAGAAGCCTTTTGAGTAGGAAAAAAAAGGAAATATTAAAACCACAAATGTGTCCTTGTGTCATAAAAATCCAATTCCAGGCATTCATGTGCAACTGACTGTTCTAAAGCCTTTCATGGAAAGGAGATAAAACATTTGTGGTCATAATATTTCCTGTCCATAATAATCCCACGATACTTATTTCACATACTACTGAGTGAAAATGTTGTGTATTAAATTTGAGTTTTATTTCCTGTATCTGTGTAAACCCCATCATAATAAAATATTTTATGTACAGTAAACAGTATGAAGAAAGTTAGTCTTAAGTGCATGTCCTTACATGATTTTCATTCACAATCAAACCTGACAGGATCATGTCAGCGCCTTAGACATCATGGGAATAAACTATTTCCATTTTGTCTGTCAGTGGGGGGGGGGTGGGGGGGTGGGGTGGGGGGCTGTGTTCAGACAGAGACAATGAAAAGGCACCCATGGGGGTTTCTGTGAGATGTAAAAAGGCCCTTTTGATAAAAACAAAACAAATGGAGAGCTGGTGGGGAGGGCACAGGGTGGGAGCCAATGTGTCGGCCAAAGCATCCTCGGTCAGACGGCTTTACCTGGGAGTTCTGGATCTGAATGGTTCCCGGCGGCAGCGCCTGCGTTAACACTTGCCCTTGCGATGTCACCATGGCAACCGGCTGGTACAGGGTCCCACCTGAGGGGATAATTTTCCGTCATGAGTATCAAGTGGCTTCAGCAGCTACTGGCAGCTACATCTCGCACTACCGCCAGAGCCTTATTAACTTCTTCTCAGCCCCGCAAACAGAAAAACAAGAGAAAAAATGAGTCAATGGAAGGTGTGTCAATGTCCATTAACCCAGAAAACAGAAGAAAGGAGTGTGTTTTTGCTTCTGGCTTAATTAGTCTTGATCAAGACACTCTTATCACAGTCTGTTTGTGCTCTTCAGTGTGTAGTGATCAAAGGCAGATATTGATTTATTTTCAGTTAACAGGGATTTCCAGAGGGCAGGATTAACACTTCACTATACAGGCTTGACATCAAACAAGCCCTCTGTGAAGGATGCTATCATGGCTCTATGATACACATATACACAAAACTCTACAGATATATATCAACAGAGAATATTAAAATAGTAGCTTTTATTATTATGATTCATTGAAGAATGGCGTGTACTGTATATGCTTGCATGATGTGGTTTGAATTCCAAAACATGCTTACCACACTGATTCTTTTTAATACTATGTTTTTTGAACAAAATGGATTATTAATGCAAATTCATGATAAATAATCAAGTGGATGTTGCATACTAGTGAACCACTTGTAATGTTCCACGCCTTCTGAAGTGTATCAATTATGATAATAATATATAAATTGTAATGACAATAACCTTAATTTATTCTGTATAGTACTTTTCTAAACGTGGTTACAAAGAGCTTTACAGTAAAAAAACTAAACAAAGCTAACATAATACAAATGATCAAAAATATAAAATTGAATACATTAAATCAAAAATAAGGTATGTGAGCCAGAGAGCAGCACTTTGGATAAACTGGAGCCAGCAATGATGGTGTCCTATGGCTAGGACCTGAATAAAGGGAATGGCAGTAGTCTGAGGCTACATTTACATTGCTACGTTTTGGCTTTGAAGCAGAGTTATGAGCCAAAAGCGATCTTCGTGCACATAAGTGTTTTTAGCTCCAGTAGAAGAACTAATCTCCGTTTAAATTAACAAGCCTAACCTCATATCCCATCAACATTCTTGTATACTGGGCATAAACAGGAGGCAGCATGACAATATTTGGGTTTATTTAGCTGTGTCACCAGGTCTAAGGCAGATATGCAGCTGTGTGTCATCAGCATAGAGGCGGAACTTGATGTCAAATCTCTGCACAATGTTACCATATATATATATATATATATATATATATATATATATATATATATATATATATATAAGAGGGCCCCTCCATTGATGACATGAAAACTTCTACTAGTAAGGTAGGAATGAAACCAGAGGCCTGTACTACGAAGCAGGATTTGGCGGTAACGAGCTAACTTCAGGTTCAACCCAGGGTTTTCTGTACCACGACGGTGGATCACTTGTTACCAGGTTCAATTGCCGTGGTAACTCATGCTGAACACCTAACCTGGTCGGGAGCAGGTTATGTTGGAGATCAGAGATCAACCGGAGTTAAAGCATCGCCTACTGACCAATCAATACTCGATTGATAACGGCGTCACCGTTCTTAGAAGATCAGGCGCAGCTCGGTGGGCGAAGAGAGAGGGGGAGAGAGAGGGGTGCACTCATAAAAGTTAAAACATTTAGAGACCGACAACATTCCCTGATGGGTATCTTTATGAAAGATATAGATTTGAAGCGGAGGGAATTACATATAGGCTATTTGTCGGCTTCTTCAGCCGTGTGTTGCCAATACGCACATCGGTAAGTTTTGATATTTTTTTTATTTTCTCTCACAGCTTACCACTGCTGGGGTTGCAATTGAAATAAAAGGCTAAAGCAACGACAGTTCATGGAAAGCAGATGTGGAATTATGGTCAGATCTTGTGCCTGACTGATGGGAAAGTGACCAGTGTAGTCTAATGTAGGCTATTATAGTGGGTGTACTGTACTGTATATTGGCCAGAATCTGCCTTTGGGGGAGGAGGGGGGCATATCATAGTGGGGGGGCCTGGGTGTCCTCCCCCAGGGAAGTTTTAAGCATCAATGACTTCATTTCATACTCTTTTATGCACCAATTTACGGTAAAAAAATACCTTAGAAAAAAGCACAGATGACAATTCAAAATGTATCAAAAATATAATAGAAATTATGTTACGTGTCATTGGGCATTTTGAAGTGGGTATATAGACATCCCCACTGACTACACCACTGGAAGTGATATTGATAGGATAAGCGTTGTGATTTACGCAAAACAGTGTCGGCTTTTTTTGCCAGCTTTCCTTCCTGCATTTTGCCTGTAAAACCGTGTCTGTGTTCTTCATATTTATCAGTGTTGGGCAAGTTACTTCCAAAATGTAATACATTATAGATTACTAGTTACTGTCATTTGAGAGTATTTAGTTATATTACAATATTACTGTCTCTGAATTGTAATGCGTTACACTACTTTTGCATTACTTTTGAGTTACTTTCACCAAAATAACAGGGGAAGTTTGATTTGGCAGCTAGCTTGTGAATTTCACCACCGGATCAATAAAGTCTCCTCTTTATCCACTTTAATGCATCATAGATTATTCATATTTTGTATAATTAATATAAATATGCAAAGTAACTAAAGCTATACAAAATAGATAAGTAAAACATATAATAGGCAAGTAGGAGAAAATGAAAATACTCAAAAGTACGGCATTGTTGTAAAATGTTTGTTTATAGCACTTCAATAAGAAATTCATGTTGTTTAGGTTAAAACACTCTAAAGGAAATGTTCAATTATAGTGTGATTAAAACTCACTATTTACATTATTTACAGTACTTGATTTACAGCTGATTTGTGAAAAGGTAGCCTACACAACCTTCTTTAACAGTAATTTAGTTTTACTGCGAACCGTCACAGGAAGTGCTTTTATTTTGAAGTAGGCTACACGGAAGTTGTCTGTTGTGTAGCCTACTCTTGCCATAGACTGTATATAAGGACTCTTGCTAGCTTACTGAGATGCAACATGTCCGTCAGGCTCAAGTTGTTCACTTTCTTGTTTGTAAAACTGCAACATATTGAACAGTAAACGGTCACAGTAAAAGACAAGCGTTTTTGGTCGTCATTCGAGGCCATTCCACTACAGGCAGAGTTACTCTCCACGGCTGATAAAAATGCAATGATATTTACGTGTAGCAAGCCTCAACATTAATTCCCGACATGTTTATATCTGTCAGCCGCTGACGTACCGTCACCTGTTGGGACATACATGCTGTCCGTACCGTCTCTGGTTCTGGCTCTGACCACGGGAACAGAAACAGGACAGCTCACTTCAACGCAGCGTAATAACTCCTGAAAATAATATCCATCTCGCAAATGTATTTGTCTCTGCAGTCATCTCAACCATCGAATACAGCGACAGGAAAATAATACGGCTTTTTTTTTTCCTGTGAAGAAATGTGTCGAGGTGTTGGTGAATTCTTAAAAAAAACAATGCACCACTAAATGTTGCTTTAAAATGCGTTGTAACTCGCGTTACTGAGATTGTAACGAGTATAATATTACCGAAATTTAATTAGTAATGCGTTATATTACTGCGTTACAGCAAAAAGGAATACATTACTGTAATTGCGTTACTTTTGTAACGCGTTACTCCCAACACTGATATTTATGTAGAATTATAGTTTGCTCTTCTTATGTAAAATATGCGGCTCTGGTAGATGTTTGCAATTGGTCGTGGTGCGCAAACACCGCCTCTTTTATGTGAATGTGCGTGCCGCTGGATTGGGAAACCCTGGGTTGACTGAACTAGTTGATTACCAGCGTCGTGATACAGGTTATGCGGGACCGCGGTTGTTAGGGTTAGTGAAGCCGGATAACTGAAAGAAATCCAGAGCTTGTTGATCTTGATTCGTAGTACAGGCCTCAGTTGAGAGCCAGAAGAAGAACATAACACTTTGTATCATTGAATAAAAACTTCAGCAGAGTAGAAATATGCACATTACTAAGTGGTAGTTACCATTTATCGTCTGGTAACAAATATAACAGCATATCACTGTATAATATCTGCCTATATTCACTTTGAAACTTGAAGTATCAAACACAATTTATCTGCCTACCTATGTTTTGCCCCCTGACAATGACAGCATGAATCTCTACTATCTCCAATCAGTTTTGAATATCAGAATGTCACAATATTTCCACCATCCATACAGACAGTACTATAGCTCAGTGCAGGCAAATGTGATTATAAAATGTTGTCCATTGGGAAAATGAAGGGTTCAGATTTTACACATATAATATATTACACACATAATAGCTTACCATTTACTGATAATACTGCAGATTTGCAAAATTAGGTGTTTTGTAAAAGCAAGTGTGATCATGGAAACTTGAAGAATTAAAATATGTCTGGGATGTATGCGGAAGCTCCACATTTCGTGTGAAATGAAACCGCTTGTTTGAAACCAGAAAAGCCTGAACCAATCCATGGATGTTTTGATATGATTTTACTATGAGGAGTAAATCAATGCATTCAATAGTTCAAATTATCACTACCCCAGCTTTTAAATGTGACATTGCCCTAGATATACTAACACTAATATAAGCCAAAAATGAATATGGCCTGTGTTTGTGTCAGGGTCCTGGTGTTTGTTTGTGGTAATCACATGCTTACCCGATACCACTTGAGAGTTGATGGTAGTCATGGTGACATTGCTCTGTTGCAGACCCCCGGCAGGCACCAATATCCCTGAAGGGTTAACAGAGCTGGAGACAGAGGTCATGGATGGAGAGGAGGTCTGAATTAGTTCCTGGGGGATCACAGAGAGACACTAGTGAGCAAATGTAAAGAGCTAGCTCTACTGTTAGTGCCTGAAAAACTCCCAGAAGCTGAATCTACCTGCTGATAAATGACAAAGTGTATCTTGGGGAGTGCTACTGAGAGAAAGATAGCATCAAGGAAGTGTAAGATGCACAGAGATGTTAATTGTAAGACAGAGGACGGCCAATTACTTCATGTCCTGTGGCCCTGTGATAAGGTCCAGAAGTTTTGGACCAGGATACATGATAAACTATGTCTGATTGCAGAGACCCAGGTTCCATTCAGCCCAAGATTATTTGTTCTGGGAGATGGTTCAATCCTAAGCGGGATGGATAAGCACATAAGAAGCTGGGTCCAGAATAGTCCAGATAGTCAGACATATTATTTTAAGGGGATGGAAGAATGAAGGGGTGCTGTCAGTCCAGGAGTGGGCTTGTGAGATGGCTAGGGTGGCAGCGTTTGAAAAAATGTCAAATAAACGGTCTGCCAGATTGGATGTCTACTGTATACTAGAAAATGGGGAAAGTAACTGAACTTTCTGCAGGGCTCCTAACAAGCTTTGTGCTGGGGAGAGACGTGTATGATGGGCTTAGGGTGTTGTCATTTATACATAAGTTCATTTTTTATTGTCTATTTTGTTGAATGGTCTTGAATATTATAACTGTCTTTTCTTGATTTGTGTCTGGGTCGGTGGTGATGAAGAAGGGGGAGGGGAGATGTGTTCATGTTGCGAATTGTATATTTTCAGTGGTGGAATGTAACTAAGTACATTTACTCAAGTACTCTACTTAAGTACAAATGTTGAGGTACTTGTACTTTACTTGAGTATTTTCTTTTCATGCCACTTTCTACTTCTACTCGGCTACATTTCAGAGAGAAATATTGTACTTTTTACTCCACTACATTCATCTGTTACAGCTTTAGTTACTAGTTACTTTACACATTAAGATTTCTGCACACAAAACACATGTAGTTTATAAAATCTGATGTTTTATTCTAAAGTAAACTAGCCAACAATATAACAGCTACAAGTCCAGCTGAGATGATTAGACCATTAAACACACAACTGTTTGGATCCTTTACACTTTCTGCAATGGGAGGGTTTTTCTAAATCGAGTACTTTTACTTTCAATACTCTAAGTACATTTTCCTGACGATACTTTTACTTACTTAAGTAACATTTTCAAATACTTGTAACAGAGTATTTTTACACTGTGATATTAATACTTTTACATAAGTAAATGCTCTGAATACTGAATACTTCTGAGTTGTTAAAAAAAAAAAAGATGGCTAGAGTGTCCACGACTGACCTGCTGCATGTTGAGACTGGTATGTGACGGAGAGTAAGGTCCTCCGAGGTCATTACGGAGGAGGTTGTCACTATGCATCTTGGTCTTGAGGCAGGTGATGTAACGGTTGCAGAAATCTTTACAGAGCTCATTGACCTTCTCCAACTCTAATAGGTGGATTCGCAACACCTGAATGGCCTTCACCATCTGAAGGAAACAGAGACGAACCATAAGCAGATCACCTTCACAACATGCTGACACTGAATCACTTTATTCATTGTTTTTATTTTATAATCACCATTCATTTACCCATTAATACTTTGTGAATACATATTCTGCACAGTTTACCCCTAAATATTTGCCAAATAGCATTAAGTGAGACTTATTATAATTAATTTTTTTTAAACAGTCAGGTTAATGTAAATTCTAGGAAGGGTTAAAAAGGGAACTAATAGTCCATCAGTCTACAGCCATGCTAACGGCTCCCTGGGGCTCTGTAAAGCACAGTGCTGCTTTCAGCTAAATGCTACCTAAACAGTCTTAACACGTTGATGATTACAATAGCACATCATGTTTACAATGTTAACCATCTTAGGTTAGTGCTATAGCATTTAGAAACATGTGCTAATTAGCACTAAAAACAAATAGTTTTGCAGGTATTTAGTCAGGTATTTAGTCATAAAAATAAGGATTGGGTCAAGTGACTTTTTGACCTCCCCCCCGCAGTGTTATTTATAAAGTCAGGGATCATCAAAATTAGCTGCTACATTTCCCATAATGCAACTGGATATCATCTGTCATGAGATCTCTCCTGCCTCCTAAATGCCCACTTCTTTCAAACACCTCCAGTTTGTAATGCAAGTTTTTCTGTTAAGAATTGTAAGACTCATAAGTCTAAACACTGGGAAGCTCCCTCCAGAGCCAAGGAAGACATTATACTGTGAACGTCAAGTGTACATTTGGTGGGGTGCTCCTTTAAGATACAAACAGAGAGGTTCCTTTTATGGCATTTAGTTGATTTTAAAGGCCCTGAATACCCACACAGGTGTTTATAGTTAATGTGGCTGATTGGACCTTTTCCATGACTGTGGGTGGGGTTAGACTGAGTGATTGACTTCTTCCTGAGTCCACTGTTAGTGTTGTTGCACCTGTTAGGGTGGGACAAATGACACCTTTGTCATCCTTATTGGTAGAAAGAATTTGCGACCTAATAAGTTCCCATCAAAGCTCCGGCCCACCTTCAACCTGAAAATAGTCTATCAGCCAGAATAACTGAAAACACCTGTGTGGGTGTTCAGAGGCTTTAAAGGTTATAGCTCCTTTAAAACTCAATGCAGGACAACCATTAAAAACTCTTATTATTCTCATTTTCAGGTTCATACTTGTATTTTGGGTTTCTACCAGAACATGTTTATAAGCCTTAATGTTATATAAACACATTATTTTTCTCATACTGTCTGTCTGAATATACCTGTATCCACCCTCTGTCTGAAACGCTCCATTTTAACGCCTGTCTCTTTAAGCCCCCCTCCCAAAAAAGCCCAGTCTGCTCTGATTGGTCAGCATTTCCAGGTCTTCTGTATCTGCGCAGCGTCATTGCAGCCGGGGAATGACTGTTACGGCACTGTAGCAGCACTTTATAACTATATATAGTACAGTTGTGACATCACAACCGTACAGAAGTCAAGATGGCTCGTTTAAAGGCACAGTTTCTGAATATGGGCTGTGTGCATTTACCTGTGGATTGAGCATTTTGATACTTTTACTTTTTTTGTATTTATATAGCACCTTGACCTGCTGTAAGACATGGAAATCTCACTTTTTACAAAATGGGACCTTTAACACAGGTAACCTCATCTGCCCTGAACGACTAGATACAAGTTGGTTCTAAATATACAGATGCATAGATGATCATCTAAATAAGCTATGGGTGTACTCAAACACACATGTTCCACATTAAGTGAAATAAACTCAAAAACAGATTGTGGAACAAGTGAGATGAGGTGTTTACAGGCAGTTTTTAAAGGGTGAGATGTGACGAGGAAGTGGCATGCAACGATTTCTTTTATTGATGAGCAGGGAGTGACATCCGCTTTTATTATTCATTTCAGAGTTGCATATAGATTGCGAGTATACATGCGGGCTGTAATCCTTTCATCCTTCACTCTCTCAAAGAATGGATCTCTTCTCTCCTCTTACATTTGACTTTTCATACAGTAACCTCCCCCTTTCTTTCTACTGTGGAATGGAATCTGTGTTATCGGGGTTTGAAGAGATGTGCATGTCAGATGTGATTGTGAGACAAAGCAGTTGAAAGCTCAGAAAAACGGACACACCAAATTTCAAGAATGAGCTTGGACTCAACATGAGATAAAGAAGCAATTTTTACAATCCAACCAAAAAAATCCAACCAGTTATTGGACACCCCCTGATGTTGTAGCTTCTATGTTATAAACCTAAAACTTTGAAACAAAAGTGATTATAAATACTAATATAGTATGCCCATTAAATTTCATTTTACTGTTGTCATGCCAGTTGCTGAGTTTTGTTTTTCAGTATTTTCCTCACCACGCTGTACCTGGCAAGTAGAGACTTAGAGACACCATTCAGACTTTCATGGGGCATGAAGAACCTCCACTGAAACATGGCCTAAAGGATGTCTTGAGGCTGGGGAGGCAGGTTGCAGCGCAGGTTTTACATATGAAGCTGTCGAGGAAAATCTCCCCACACCAAAATGGAATCATTGCTCTGAGCAGACATTTTCAAATGATTGAAAAGAATGCAATAGCGGTGGTTCATAGAGGAACTTCTATCATATTGGATACTGAAGGACTTGTCTGATATTTAACCCCATTTCATTGGAGTCGTGTTGCAAGGGTCCAGGTTTATTTCCTCACAGCTATTTATATAGTAGTAGTATAGTTAGAATCGAGAGGTTTTGTTTGTAGTACATGTTAGTTAATGTTCAGTATTCATATACATAATTCTGTTTTTCCATCTCTTCAGCAGTTATCTGATTATCGACTCTGTGAAGCAGACTGTGGTGCACTCCCTCAGAGTCAGTACTCAAGGTCAACAGAATGGACAGAAAAATGCTTGGCCAAGGAGGAGATAAATCAGCTAATTAAATTGCGCTCACTTAATCAAGGGACCAGTAACTCTTTGCCCATGGCAGCCAGTCAGGTCCAGTGTAACATTACTGTCCTGTGGAAGAGTTAGGGCCCTCTGGGAGGGATGCTTGCACCCAGTGCCTCATAAAACACACAGATGCAGGGTTAATTGACTGTTCAGCACTTGTCGGCCTGTCGGCCCAAGTACTTTAATGGCAAGAGTGCACTTCTTTTTTTTCTCGTCTCTGTCTTTGTCTCCGTCTGGCTTCAACTCCTCCCCCTCTTTTCTCCGTGACATGATCAGCATCCTCCTTCTCTTAATTTGAAATTACTGCTAGCTGTTGTGCACGAGGAAGTGCAGGGGGAGGATAGGAAAGATTACATGAAAAAGGAGGGAATGATTAGGAGTAGTAATGATGGGATCCAGTGCAAATACACAACCTACAGCTTCATTTCTTTTTTCTCTTATTCTTCATTTACTGGTTCCATTTGACGCCCTTGCTGCCACTTCCTGTAAAGGCGTTACTGCGGCTACGGTAGGCAGGGGTTTAAATGTCGGCTGCACTTGATAAATGTAGATGGTAGGTGGCAGCAGAAGGCTTGAATCCTGGGCCACGTTCTGCCTCGACAAAACGTAGCAACACGTTAATTTAAACTGAAACGGGGGTGCGTTGGAAATCCTGCTGTGGGCGTAAGCGCTCTGCCTTTTTATTACCACGAGTTTACAGACAGGTCTCTGCTGATTGGGTAGCACCTGTGACACAGCCACTAAACCAGAGACACAGCCACCAAACCAGAGAAAACATAGCTCAAAGCGGTAACACTTTACTTGAAGGTATCGACATAATCGTGACATGACACTGTCATGAACGTGACATAAACGTTATAAACAAGTCATAAACGTTTATGTCATCTTGTTTAATGTCAAGTTGTCTTAATAAGGACACTCCAAAGAAATGTAATGTCAAGTTGTCATTACAAAGACATCCCAAACTAATTTAATGTCAACTTGTCATGACCAAGACCACTTCTGGTAATGTCACTTTGATTAATGTCAAGTTATCATAATCAAGACAACCCAAACAATGTCAACTTGTCATGACAAAAACCAAATGACCCTTAATGACAGAAGTCATAAACGTTTATGACTTGTTTATAACATTTAGGACACGTTCATGACAGTGTCATGTCATAGTTATGACAGTGTCGACAGACACGATTATGTCCATACCTTCAAGTGTTACCCTCAAAGCTGTTGCAAACCGTTCCAAGGAAACCTAGCAAAACGGTGCACACCGTTTTGAGATTGAACGTGCCACTGTTGACAGCATGTTAGACAGGATTTAAGGATTTAAGAATAATACACTCCCCCACCACAAAGTGGGTTGCAATGGCAGATATGTGCGTATTTCCGCTTGTTGACTCCACAGGAAGTGAATCAACTGCAGAAGAAACCTCTTACATAGTATAGTCGTATAGTCACGTTATGACTGACAGTATATGAGACATCCACGTCTTGTTACGTATAGTGAATGTCACCAGATGAACGGTAACACGGTTAATTGTGTAACTGTGTTATGCTGTGATTTAGCAATAGGGCTACAATAACTAACGTTAATCAAAAAATATTAAAGTTTTGTCATGGATTAGTTGTGTCAATGCTATAATGCACAGCATCTTACACGTTATACTTCAGTGTCTCTCAGAGTCAGATCTCATTTCAGCTAATTAGTTGAGCAGGTTCCCTATAGCTAACTAATGTTAATGTTCAATCAAAGAAGCACCACAATACAATGACTTCCTCAAAATCAAAGTGGTGTGTTAATGATTACCTAGTCTTGCATTGCAAGACCTTCCTCCACAACGCTGTGAAGGAGGGTCTGGCTAGTCCACACAGCATTCTGGGATGAGAGAAAAACGTGCTCTGGTTTATTGGCATTTCTTTAAACCAATCACAATCGTCTTGGGCGGCGCTAAGGATGGAGGAACGGTGCCTCTGCAAAATAGCCTCAGAAAGGAACTTGTTTTGGTGGAACATGTGTACGTTCAAAAGTTGTTTTAGTCATGGAACAGAAAACTGGACAGATAGTCTAGCTAGCTGTCTGGATTTACCCTGCTGAGATCTGAGGAGCAGTTAACCATAGTCCTCACAAATCCACCGGAGTTTAGAACGCCAACACTAAGAAAGAGGAAGGGCATCCGGCCAAAAATAAGGGACATCCAGCGGAATTTCCGGCAGCACCGGAACAATCCCAGAAAATGAAACGTCGTTGATATAGACTAATGATTACCATGTATGTCACAGCAGTTAGCTTACCAAGTTGTCCAGCTCTGGATCTTCACTGAAGAAGGGCTTGTGTTCTCGCTCCTGCTGATGCACAAAGTTTTCAATGTCCACATCAAAGCTGGCTGATGTGATGCATTCAGATCCCTGCGTGGCCTGCTCACATTTCTCAAACAACAGCGCCAGCAGAGGGAACAACGGATGTCTGAGGAAAAAGAGAGAGAGAGAGAGAGAGAGAGAGGGACAGTGTGTGTCACTGTGTATATATATGTCGTCTCTGATCTTAATTCATGTCTGAAATGTTGGTGCATCAAGCCATAACTGTAACTCTGAAAATATTAATTTCACTGAATTTCCAAGTTCCATGAGAAGGTAATAAATGCATTTTAGAAGATTTGGCCATTTTGTGTTTTGCAACATTTTTTCCTACATTTCCCAGGAATCTTTTTCACAGTCCCAGATAAATGGTGTGAACTCTCAATCAAGGGCATGTGTGCTGACATAAACTAGCCAACTCTGCCTGTGTGATTGTGCATGTTGGAGCGAAGAAGAAACACATGCTCCTTTATTCTTACACCAACAATCTGACATTTGCCATTAACGTTTAACATGCAGCTGATTTTGTGTCTGCAATGAAATTCTATTGGATTAATGTGATGTGTGTCTTTGTTTAGCCAGTTACCTTTGAGAATAAGACAGAGACCAAGGAATTCAAGTTAGTAACTGTAACTCTGTGTATATTTTTCCTTTAAAGCAGCATAATACAGTTACTACAAAAGGTACAGACTACAAATATATTACTAATGTTACATTATTCATCCCAATAACATATCACTTGAGTGCTTCCATTAATGGATTATCATGACCAAGGACCCATAACATATCACTTGGGTGCTTCCATTGATGGATTATTATGACCAAGGACCCATAACTACACACACACACACACACACACACACACACACACACACACACCAAGCACAACCTCTCCCAGCGCAGCACAGAACTAAGTAACGTGTTTTTTTGTGTTTCTCTGTCTGGGTTGTCTTGCAGGTCTCTGGGCGGACTCAGTCAATCAGTGCAACTGGGAGCACCTGGCCAGTCTCCCAGGAGCCTCTAAGATCTGGCTCTCTCCAGGAGCGGAGCGAGGGTTCCAGACCCAAAAGTTTCCTCAAAAAGCCCTGAATCTTTTAGGGTTTTAAAATAACTTCATCTTTCATTTCCCCTCAGTCTCTCTGACTGGACCAGCAAATCAATGGAGCAAAAGTTCTATTACTGGGGAAATATCAAGATTAATCCTGTGAGCTCTACTGCAGCAGAGTATAACAAAAATAGGTTTTACGATTAGTAATCCTGTTTACGTCAAATTCCTACCATACCTATGTAGCCTAACTTCAAAAAATAGTTACATCAGACAATTTTATCTTCATGATTTGTTGTGTTCTGGTTTCAGGATGATGAAGACAGTTGGAGAACAATTTGATACAAAACAGGATGTAGGCTCTACAGGATAATTCTTTTCCTTGGCAAATATTGTGTTTTTCCTAAATGATGTGCAGACTTTTAGGCATTCTATTATCTGAATGCCGCATCCGATTATCGTGAAATATAGTGCACATAGCTGTGGTAAATGTGGACAAAAATCTCTTTGGGGGAGCTTGCCCCCAGACATCCCTAGGTTTGGGCTGAACCCTGAATGTTTGCAATGTCTGGCTCTGCCCCTGGCTCTCTCCATTATCCGGTCACCACGTTTCTTTTTGGTTGGCTTCGGCCTTGTTACTAGTTTAGGTTCTACACTGTGCAACACCTTTCACTCATCTTCTAATTCCACCTGCTGACACACACTGATTAGCATTCCTTCCAACTTTAGTAGGCTTTTCATGTATTTTCATTAAATATATGTTATACCCAGGGTGCGATTTGTGAAAAAAAAACAGAGGGGGGATGTTTTCTGATCATGCACAACAAAACAAAACATGCAAAACTATGGATATAGTGCCACTCGGCCAGCCATGCCAAAACACTTATTTATGAATTTCAATATTCAATGGAAAATAATCTCAAAATGAAATAGCACAATGTGGTGTCAACATAAAACACAGCGCTTTAAAGCCGGAGAGAGGAGTTCACTTTCACCAAAGGAAAAAAATGTTCGTTCCTCAGGAATGTTTTAATCCAAATCACGATCTTTTTTGTTTTGGTGCCTAAACTTAAATGTCATCGGCACATGACGCTCACTTTTTCTGGCTAAACTCCACTACCACGGCCCCTGAAAGGACCGTCATCTGGCGGTGTCTGTACCCGGCTCACAGTCACCTGTTGGTGGCTGAACAACTGTTCTCTGACACTATAGACTGTTCACGTTACAGCGCTGTACTTAGTTGAAAATACCTTTAGGTATATAATATATGGTCTATTGGTGAAGTAGCATTGATCACTTTGAGGGGGGAGATACATTTTGTCCCCACCGGGGATAAAAATAATTCAGCAGACGCAGGGATATATAAACTAGAAAGGGGGAAATCTCACGCATCCTCCCACCGGAAAATCACACCCTGGTTACACCTTTTAGTTGAAAACTGTGTATGTCCTGTCTTTTTTCATGGCTCATGAGATGAGCCGGGTCATGACACCTCCTACTAACAATGAAAGGACAATATGTACACAGTTACAATCATAATGCTAATAAACACAGCAGTAACACATGCGCCACCCAGACCAGTGGCTCTGCCTGGCCTTCTATAAGGAGAAGTCAAGGATCAAGGATGGTGTTTTAAGCCCCCAACATCGACTTCAAGGCAGCGCTGCGACCGTTGACTTCAAGGCACCTAACCCTAACCCTAACCATATAAGATTTTTCGCCCGACAGCGACGATATGTAAGCCTGCTCTCATAAAAACAGACACAGATCCAGTATATGTATACACACATAAGAAAAGTCCTTGTGGCTAAGGTCCCCCATGACTACCAGGCCCTGAGTGTCTATGGCAGGTCCATTCAAATGGCCCTGAAGCAACCCCCGAGTGGCCCAGCCCGTGTCTCAACGGTCCTAACCAGAAAAGCAGAGAAAAACCTAGAAAAAACAGAACAGGTTTAACAAGTCTACAGAAGTTCCTACAGAGTAGTACAGCTCGTGAATGCACACTACGCCGTAGCCTTGCAACATTCAATCCAGAATGCAGCATGTTGTTTTAAATAATTTTTTGTATGTAGTGGTAACGGCAGAAGTAGTAGTGCTGTGGTACGAACTGAAAAACATGTCCTTCTCAACCCTGAAGCGCAAAATTGAGAATGAGAAGCGTTGATTTAACCCTGCCTGGACGTTTGATGTGCCTGAATCAGATGTTACAATGGAAACAATGAATAAACATTGTTTTTTATTAGATTTAATTGTGTTGGGTTAACATTTGTCATTACATGCTACCAATAATTAGTTAGTTATAATGTGTGGCCCTGCTAAATTGCTTGGTTTTAAACTCTGGCCCAACTGAATTTGTAATTAAATAGCCCTGGTCTGTGGTCCTTTAACCGTACACATGTGAAGACACATTAATGGTCTATCAATAGAGATTTACTAAATAGAAAAATGCAAGAGAGAAGACTTCATATAAATACAAACACAAGCCCCACTCCAACAGCCTTCCCCAACGACCCTCTCACTGTACTATTGACAGTGTGGCGGATCCATGACGTTCCCTAAAGGACATGCTGAACATATGGACAAGGTTTTGCCAGAGATCAAAAATAGATCTTTCAGTGGATAGGATATGGACCAGTGACAGCGCTAGGCTCCACAGTGTCACCTACATTGTTACAATCTGCCTTTTATAGGGAATGTCACTCACATAAGATTCCCCAGATACACTGTGCAATGGTCCATACTGTGCTGCTGTACAGTACTGTATGTAGTACATGTCAAATTATTGAGTATTTCCACTTGGTGGAAAGCTGCTGCCCGAATAGGCCAGGGTGACAGAACACAAACTTAGACAGGAGACTGACGCAGAACAGATGAATATATTTGCCCCTAAGACCTATATTTTATGGTGGTGATCTCGGTTCTCTCCCTGTTCTTATCCCATCCTGACTTTTTTTTGTCCATCCTCTAACACGCTTTCCTTTGTGTTACCTTTGACTTAAAGGAAACCCAGGGGTACTTCTCTGTATACTGTATGTCCCTGTCAAATCAATGAATGATGAGGACTCTTGGCAGTATATTACGTATATAACCCCTGTAAGCCGCTTACTAGTGGCATATTTCATTATTTCCACATCCAGTGGCTTAAGCTGTATAGGGTATACAGGAGGGCTTCTTCAGGGAATGAAGCCAAGTTTACTTGGGATGTTTTTACCATTTAAAATCAGCAAAAAGAAGTGACATACAAACTATTCTTAAAGATACAGTAAATTTAGGATTTGAAATACAAGATACTGTCATTCAAACACAGCTCAGAGCTTGAAGACATATCAAGGACTGTTTCTTCATATTATTCATATTATCGAGCATTTCCCACTCTGATTCTAGGTTGCACGAAAGCCTCTATGTGTGGAATTTTAATGTGATTGCAGCATCTTTCAAATGTATCTGATTGCACAATTTTCTATTAGTAGGAATATCTAAATAATGGTGAATATTGGTGCAGTCTATGTGTTGCTTTCAGCCCATTCATGTCCTGGCCAGATCTGTGAGGGGAAGAGGTGTCCATTGTTGTCACATTGTATATTTTGAGACTAACATAACCTTAATATCACTGGGTTAAAATGGACCCAGCGGGGTCAGTTTCCATCCATCTTCGTCCGCTTATCCGGGGTCCGGTCGCGGGGGCAGCAGTTCCAGCAGGGGACCCCAAACTTCTTTTTCCCGAGCCACATTAACCAGCTCCGACTGGGGGATCCCGAGGCGTTCCCAGGCCAGGTTGGAGATATAATCCCTCCACCTAGTCCTGGGTCTTCCCCGAGGCCTCCTCCCAGCTGGACGTGCCTGGAACACCTCCCTAGGGAGGCGCCCAGGGGGCATCCTTACCAGATGCCCAAACCACCTCAACAGGCGGGGTCAGTTTGGTACTGGTTAACTGTAACCAGTACCAATGGGTTGTTTATCTTATTTTTATATTACTGCTGGGTTTCTGGTAGGGGTGCAAGATATATCGACTCATCGTTATCGCAATATCATGTTGCGCAATATTATATCGAGGGCTGCAAGATATATCGACTTAATATCGTTTTCGCAATATATCGAAAGTGTCGCAATACGTAAGTATGCAATATTTTTTTTATTTTGTGGAGCGCTGCGTCCCATCCCTTGGCTGTGTGGCTGAGTTTTGTCTGATTTAGAGCTTGCTTGAAATGCTATAATGATCATCATTTCATTGGCCAGTTACCGTGCCACTTGCACGTCAGTGCAAGGGTCCACTACGTGTCAAACCCTATGGAGCGTACCACTTGTGTGCATATTTCGAAGGGTGGCAGTGTAAGTGAAGAAATAGATAGAGACAACAAAACGGAACGAATCAGAGAAGAGAAAGAAAAGTTGTGTCCTGTTCTCTTTATTTATTTTATACTGTCCAATCAGTAAAACATGTCCTGTTCTGTAGACATGGTCCGTATTTATTTATTTTATACTGTCCAACCAGTAAAACATGTCCTGTTCTGTAGACATGGTCCTTATTTATTTATTTATTCATGTTGGACCAGTCCAATATGACCGTCAGTTGAAATAAACCTTGTGTTGTAAGAAAAGTTGTTTAATTTGTTATGAATCTATTTTGATGCCTTTTTGTAATTTTACATATATTTAAAAATATCGAAATTAATATTGATATCGCAATATTCATAATCGATATCGCAATATCACATTTTGTCAATATTGTGCAACCCTAGTTTCTGGATAAAAACAATCCTTGTCTTGGGTGGTTTTCTGCCCATGGGTAAGTTTTGCATCTGTGCAGTGGTAGTCTGGATCAACTGAAGTACATCTCCAGGATGTCAGGCTTTGCCCCTCTCCTCTCTCAGTGTGTTGCCGTTCAATAAAAATCTGTTCCCTTTGGGAAACAACAACAAACTTGTAGCTAGCAAGCTACACGCTGAAAATGTCAAGTTTTTAAGAAAATGTGGATCGTGCAACAAGACATGCCTGCTTGGTTCTTTTCTGGGAATGATAGTAAAGATTTAGAATATGTTTAGGTCATTTCCTCTCTAACTGGGAGGTTTTGGGACTGATTGTGGGATTGCTGTGGACGAAGTACACACAGAGATACACTGGTAAGAGCCAATGAGGTTTAACCATGTATCAGCTAATTTAAATAGCACAGCGCTGTGGAGATGTGTGGAACAACTCGGAAATCTTCAAATCTAGCAAATTGAAGTTACTGAAATGTAGCGTGCCTTCACATCTAACCTCTTTGGTTCAGTTCAAATGTACTCTGTGGTTTCAGTTTGTTTAGGCTATGGTTAGCAACCTGCATATACGCCCTGATTTGGGTAAAAAAGGGTATTTTGGACAGCTCTGGGTCACTTGCATACCTGCAGTTGATTGCCAGGTGTGAATATTAGTGTGGAGGAGGGTGTCACTAAAAAAGGGTATAAAATCTACATTAATGAACAGAATGCATGTGTTTGTATGTAAAACTGATTTTTGCATGTATTGGTAGTTGTTTGCTTAATGATTGTTATATTTTTGCCACACTGTGCCATTAGTGTGGACATGTATGTGTGTATATTACAGGGAACTACACTGACATGGAGGCAGTCTGGGCCCCTGCTCAGGCTCTAACCCATGCCTCTCATTTGCAGCCTTTAATAGTCGTCCATATTATACTCTAATCTGCCTGATCCCAATTTAATGCCGCTCCCCCAGCCAGACGTGGCAGGAATACTAAACAGGAGGGTCACGTGCAGAATGGAGAGCCTACGCCTCATCTGTTTAATGTCTGCTGGTGGTGGTGGGGGGGGGGGGATATCCAGGTGGGGGTGAGGTGTGGGTGGGGCTATAACCGAGAGCAAACAGGGTAACTCTCAGCACTGCAGATGGTGTCTTAAGAAGTTATTTACTCTGACATTGAGCCTCTGTGTTATTTTTATCAGAGAAAGTGGTTCATTCTGCTGATGCAGTGCATCATGTAACCTTCTTTTTTTCTGAGTGTTAATTTCTACAAACAAGAAAGAACACGACATGTCCGCCCACTAGTGTCAACAAAACGACACTGTGTTTGAGTCGTGAGTTGCTTTATAAAGATCACGCAGACATAGAACCAGTAACGCATCTTTTCACAGATAGCTGCTGTCAAGGTGATGTGACACTGCAGGGCCTGAGGACCCAGGGGCATTGTGGGTAGAGCTAACAGAGTACACAACGCTTTTATTCCCTGGAAAATACATAGACTACTGTATGTGCATGGCAGAAAAACACCAATAGCTGAGGCAAAAACAAAGCAAATACAGCAATTAGAGGTGACAATCCATATGATAGCAGAATGTCTTCAAGTCAAAGAAGAAAAGTATATCGTAGAAAAACTGTGTCATGAAAGATGTTAAATGTATGTCACAGATGAATTAATAAACATGTTTAGATCATCAACAGCATACCAGCATACCAACAGCATACCAACTTCTCATGTTATAATGGGAAACGTTTCTTGTTTCAACAATTCGATTTTGTTTAACACCAAGAAAGTTTTGTGATATAAAATAAATCAATATGTTTCTATAACAAGAAAAGTTTCTTGTTAAACTGTGATCATTTGCTACTGTATCATATTTCAATAACATGAACAAATATTTGATATAACTTCTTATTATAACGTGAAAAGCAATTGTTTTCGGTTGTCGCTGCTGCCACATTATGCCTCTTGGCACGCTCTGTCACATATATCAAGATCTGGATATTGGTCCCACTTTGTCTTTTGTGCCACTCTATGAATTACAATCTGAATAGTTTCATTTTAAAAACTGTCCAGTGTGAGTAAAGCTTTATTACCTGAGCCAAGGAGGTTATGTTTTTGGGTTCAGTTTGTTGTTTGTTTGTCTGACAGCAGCATTACAGAAAAACTACTGGCCCGATTTCATGAAACGTGGTGGAAGGTTGTAGCATGGGCCAAGGAAGAAGCCATCACATGTTGGAGCAGATCCAAATCACGGGGTTGATACGCTCATTATTTTTCACTTTCATTAACATTGACAGATGTTAAAAGGGTAATTTCAGGTTTTTTTTTAAACATGGCCCCATTTCCACATGCATTTGTGTCTAATAGACTGATGTGACCAAAAATCTTTGAAATTGCTCCAGTATTGAGCAAGATCACAGTGACAAACCGGCCCGAACCAAGGTGCCATGTAACCTCACGGGGCAAAAGATTTCCAGTGCCGTGGCTCAATATTTAAATGATTTTGACAACGTGGATGAGATTGATGAGGGTGCACTATTGCCCCACTAGGTTACATTGCAGCTCGGTTCGCACCGGCTCATCACTGCAGTCTCACTCAATACTGGACCAAATTCATAGATTTTGGGTCACATCAGTCTATTAGACACAAATGCATGGGGAAATGTGGTCCAGGTTGTAAAAAAAAAAAAAAAAATTATAGTACTTTTATGTGACATTAACATGATCTGAGATCTGAGAGTGAACCAAGTGAATGTTGCATCTGTATTTTATTATAATAGCAGACTGGTATGTTAATGCACATCCATCTCCCCTAAATCCACATTGCTAAATGTGTAGTTACTTTTTACACGATGCATCTTTAATCCTCTCCAAATCCTTCTTTTTACAGCTTTTACAGCTAAACATACAGCTACCAAGTGAGCCTTCTCATTTGTCAGCTATGCTCTTTCTGTTCTTAAACAGAAACAATAAAGCATGTCTCGTTTAATGACGCTGAGTCTGATTAACATTCACAAACAGCGAAGAACATTAAACTCAAAGTGCATTTGTTCAACAGACTTTGTTGAGCTGAAATGTTTCTGAAATCTGTCAACGGGTTAACATACATGACTGATACATTTATCTAGACAACAACAGCTTTGTAAAAGCTTGATGTGGAGCCATTTGCATATAATATATCATATTTGCTTTTTCTATATTGCTGCTGCAATTCAGCTCCTGTCTTTGCTCATTTATAGATGTGTCAAACAAACATTTCTCAAACCTGTTATGTGGAGCCATTAAAACAAAAGTGCTATAATTAAAAACATTAAAAATGCATGTTTTCAACCTGTCATTCCGCTGCTGCCGCAAAAAAAAACCATTTAGTTTGGTGTGTTTTGCAAAAGTGATTATATTCAGCTTCCATGGAGATACTGTACACAGAGAAAGCGAGAAAGAAACATATTTCATGCTGTTCTCTCCTTTCTTGAAAGCTTTCAGCTGAGGAAATCTGACATATGTTTAAGATCATTATGGGTTTCTGAGATTAGCTGGAGTGTCTGTGCTCTAGGGGAATTGTAAACTCTACCTTGTCATCGGTGCTCTGCAGCTACCAGCCAGATTTGGAATAAATGATGTAAAAGGCTAAAGCTATCAACATCTATCCTTGACCACATATTGTGCACAGTTGGACCTTGCCAACTTGGAGCGAGGTAAAAACACTACCTTTCGGCGCTTTTCTATGACCTTTACACAGGAAGTCGGGATTAAGGTAGATGGGGTGTGAAAAGGCTTGCATTTTTATGAACGGGAACATAGCCGCATGTGTCTGCATGTGCGTGTGTGTGTGTGTGTGTGTGTGTGTGTGTGTGTGTGGCTGGGTGAGTGCATGGTCACGCTATGTGTGCTTTTTCCAGTCTCCCACTATCTCCTGCACCCATCCTGAGCCCCCCCATGCCGGCTGCCAGAAGCGGCAGGTTCTATCTGCAGTGCGGCGGAGTGGAGATTGCCGGCTGGGGGATCATTACAAGGGCCATAAAAGAGCGATTTACGGGACGGCCAGTGAGTGGAGTCAGCACGGTCCCCACCCTCCGGCACTGCATCGCACTGGGTCACCAACCAAACGCCCAAAATGGAGAATCAGAGGCCAGCGGGGGAACATGATGACTTAAATATGAAGGTAAGGGACGTGGCAGCTCTAGTAGGCATCTGCTTTATGGTCGGTGAGTCACAGGCTGAGGGACGAAAATAAGCTGCCACTTGATTTTTGCAGTTTGATTAGAGGGCAGTACACTTCAAAAAGGAGGTTGAACACTGGTGTAACATTTAAAAACAGGCTGTTGTTATGTGAAAGGTGTAAGCTTATACTTGCAAGCTCATACTTGTTGTCAGTTTCACCAAAGACGTCAGTAGTTTACTAACTGGCTGTGATACTATTCTGTAATGAGCTCTCACATCGTTCACCTTCAGAATTGTAATCAAATGCGCTTCATTGGTTGGACTTAAATTCTACATATATGCAACGCATTCTCATGAATGGGTTTGTATGATGTCGTAGGAAAGCGTACGCACAACAATTTGTATGATAACAGTCACATGATGACCGGTTACATGACGGTTAAGTTTAGCGGTCTTTACAGTTAAATTTAACCGACAAAAGGCTGTCATGCAGCGACGACAGTTTAGACACCAAAACAACTAGTTAGGATTGGAAAAAAAGATTGTGGTTTGGGTTGGAACACCGGCCCCCTTAAGTGGTACTCCCGGGACACTAACACTAACTCCCTGCTCCCCGGCTTGAAAGCCCTGTGTTTTAGGACCCAAACATCCCCCCCGACCTCCTCCCAAGAAAGATCTTCACGGTCTTATACAGCAGCAGTCAGTGTGGTGCATAGTATTAACTACATGGAGAACATACGAATTACAGTGCATTACTTTTCGTAGCTATATGTATGAATGCTTCATTATGCTTCCATCATGAATCTTGAATGTAATTATTTACATAACACATTGTCAAATAGTCCAGGTCAATCTGAAAAAGAAAATGTACAATAAATGGAAACAGGACTTCAACAAACAGACTCAGGACCGAGGGCTATGAAAAATGGACATTTGATCATCTATTATTCCATTGTGTGTGCTGAAGAAGACTGTGGAAGAAAGCTCCAGAACCGCAACTGAATAAACCTCTTGGTGAGAGTTTTTGTCAACTACTGTTTCCTGGGTCGATGCACTTCCAATCTCTACAGGAATTATTCTTTAAGTTTGTCACCAGAATTTGGATTTTTCAGGTTTTCTCCCAACAATGAAAAATGTTTAAACCTGCAGATGCAAAGCCAAAGTCTATGCAATAAGTCATGTTTGCCTGCTTTCGTAATAATCTGGCAGGCCACCAAGGGGGGTGCAGAAAGAGGTGGGGGCGGGGTTTGAAGGTATGTGTTTATGTGGGTGTGTGTGTGAGTTTGAGAGAGAGAGAGAGAGAGAGAGATGGAGGTCTCTCACTCTCTCTGCTCCCCACTGTTTGCCAGCTTAATCAGGCCTGCTGTACCCCCGTACATTAGAAGCCAGTTTGTGATGGAGTCCTGCTGCGTTTGCTCCCGACAAGGCCCCTGTTTCCCCAGGCTACATGTCTGAAGCACACCCTGCATGTGTGTGTATGTGTGTGTGTGTGTGTGTGTGTGTGTGGGGGGCGCACACGCACTCACACACACACACACACACACACACACACACACACACAAAGAACCTCCGGCACTATCTGAATAAATCCTGTCTCCTTATTCTCTACTTTTCAAACTCCCCTTTTCATTCTCATGCCTGGCCCTGAACTTCACTGGGGTTTGGTTCCTCTGAGGCCTCCTGAGCCAAACAGCTCCATCCAGTCTGTGGTTTGTACAACATCTTTCCCAACACCAGCCGTGAGCAGCGACACGGGCTGAGTCTACAGTTGCCTGTGTGAAGTCCACAGCAGATGTACACAGATGGGACACGAGTATGAAGTGTAGCTTTCTCCTAACACAGAGTACACTACCCTCACTTTACCCTAACTCACTGTCTGCCTGCTACTAATGAAATTAATTAATTCCTTAATTAATGTATTATAATTAATACACAAACACAAGAAATGATATATGTGTGCACAGTATTTTCTTACCTGCATGTGTATGCATGTATGCACACACACACACACACACACACACACACACACACACACACACACACACACACACATTACAACCCTTTTTTGTTGTTATCAACATCATTATATTCATTCATTCATTATATCAACTGCCTGCTCCGTGTAACACACAGTATCAGAATCATTATCACTGTGACTTTTTCTGCTTTTGAATGATTGTTATTATTTATTATTTTATGTGTTTTCCTCTTCCTGCCTCCTGCTCCTCCTCGCACATTCTGTACCTGCACATTCCTCCTCCAAATTTCTGCATACATGAACACACAACACACTTTCATCATTTACATTCATGCACAGAAACACAGATGTGTTATTGTCTGTATATTTTGTTACACCTATGTGGGACCTTTTTGTCCCATTGCACTAATAGACACACATAAGATTCCCAGCCCTAGTGGTGTGTGTGTACACCCGTGCACAAACTAATCAGTGAAGGATGTTAGAAAAAGTCAATCATATAGATTCCGCATCTAGCAAAAGCTCTTTTCATTGGAGAAACAAAAGAAATGAAGATAAAACTTCAGTCTGAATGACTGTGTTTCCAGAGGGCATTACTTGACAGCTGTGAAGTGCAAATGGTGTTCTACTCTCTTCTGTGTTTTCTCTAGGCCAATCTTGTGCCAAGAACAGATAACATGGATTACTAAATTGCCCAAGTAAAAAACAAAACCGTGGACTTCCTTTCTCATCCTAAGTCAAGCAGTGAGGAAACTCATAAAAACGGATATCTGAAAGAAACAGCCAATAAAACCACTTGAGCTTTGACACAGTTTCCTGCATTCAGCAGCGGCTGAGCACCAGCACACGCTGACCTGCTAAATGGAGGAGGCACAGCCTGTTTCAAGCCCGTCAGACACCCAGAGCCTTTGCCCTGTTGGAAATGCAGCGCAGTGGTCCAGGATGCATTGATGCAGTGTGGCAGTGAGGATAAACAGACTTTATGGTGCATTACAGAGGCAGAAAAAAAAACACACAGACGATCACAAATGTGGCCAACGGCATCCTCGGATGTGTCAAATTAAACGCATTCCCTCCTGTTGTGTACGACATGAGAGGTCTTCAAATCGTCTTTTATGCCATCAACGACAAGTGCATACACAAGCATAAACACACCCGAGGATGGGTAGAGTCCTGTATGTCTTGGAGCTTGGCGACTGTCAGCATGACGGCATGAAACCCCTTCCCACAAAATACACACAAAACCTTCAATCCAGTCTCAATGCAAAATAGCCAGGGTGACCAGCATGGGAGAGGCTTTCAGCAAAGGCCCACTATGGAAGGGAGTGAATGGTAATGTGCACCATACAGGGCTCTGCACTGCAACACGGCAGCTTTGTAAAAGGATCCCACTACTGTCAAAACGCAGAATAAATCACATTTGAATCCTGTTTTCTTTCACTTTCGGAAGGAAATAAAATGTGTTACATATCACAAAAAACTGTTTCTTAAGCCAAGAGTGCAATATGTCTGATGCATAGGTCCTTCATAATTCATCTAAAGAACAGATTGCGTCCTTTATTCTAGACGATGGTAATAGCTCTCTGTCTGGAATAGTGTGTAGACCATGGAAATGTAGTGTATTTGGCTCTTACTGTACACAGCACACACTGTGAGGACTTGTCAGTATGAAAACACACACTCGTCTTACTGATTATGATTGATTCCCTAGGTTCTCTGCATGTAAAGCAAGCAGTTAACTCAAACAAGCGGCAAACATAAAAGTGGGACCTTAAAACAGCTCCTCTACCCGAGTTGTTTCTAAGCATCACAAGGACGTTTCTGTTTAAAAAAAAAAAGGACTATTATGAGGTTTCTTTCAATTAAGTGCATGTTTCCGTCTCAGAGCCGAATCAGCTTCAATCAGCTGCAAATGCTACAATTCGCAACCTAAAAAACAAAAGCCTCACTGTCTTTTTAATGAGATGCAGAGAATCCAGAAGGATCTTTATAGTAAATGCCACAACTCATTAGGCTAATTACCCTATCACACATTTACTCCGCTGCTAATAACTAAGTAGGCAGAGAGACAGAGAGAGGGAGCAAGGAAACCACACATCTCTCCATAAAGTCGGCATTCTAGCAATTAGTGAAAAGAAACATTAAAGCCCACGCAGACTTCCTGAGCAGAATAATTAAAGAAAAATGGCAGAGATGTTGATTCTCTGTGCTTCTCAAAGTCGACAGCTCCTATACTGTATGAGCACTGTGTAGAGGCAGGAACACTGGCAGATCAGACTTCTATTAAAATAAGAGTGCTATTTGTGTTGTTTTTTTTGCACAATGTGACTCACTGTGGGAGACGGTGACTTGTGAAGTCAAATTTAATTGCATTTTTAACACGGTAACAAGGTGCGTTTAGTCATTAGCTCCTTGCATGGGCAAAAAAATAATTCCGAACATTTTAGTGTGCTCTGCCTCCTCTGGGTACGAACAGCGAGAATTTCACTTAAGAGCTACAAATAATCATATTTTAACAGCACGTGCTGGTGAATCCTGAGCTGGTGTTGCTCCCTGAGCTAGGCGCTGCCTCTGACGCTGTTGATCACTACATTTTAATTGGCCATCATACACATTTACAGACTCAGCTGGCTCTATATTCTCTATAGCACCCTATAAGATTTAAGTAACTCATGCTCCCATCTTATTTTATTCTCATCCTGTCGGCTCACGTGAAGACATCGATAATATACAGCTGTACCAGTGCCAGTAGTCCTTACCTAGCTACTGTCAGGGCACGCCCTCATACTCTGCTTCTGACTGGCTAGTAGTCCTTACCTAGCTACTGTCAGGGCACCTAGCTACTGAGCATGTGCGACTCCCAACAAAGATTGAACAGAAGTGAGATGTCTCACTCTGTAGCTAAAACAGAGAGCTCAACACACAGGGTGAAAAGAGGAGCTGCAGCAATGTGCAGTACAACAAATATATGGTGTTTTTGAAAATTAAACCTATTCTGGTACGTCTAAATACAATTATGAACCTGAAAATGACCATAATATGAACACTTTAAAGGGATTTTGTTAAAGTGCTACTAAACTGCTGGAGTGCCCCTTTAAACATTTTAGTAAGTAAGTAAGTAAGTAAAATTTATTTATAAAGCGCTTTTCACAGATAAAATCACAAAGTGCTGTACAAAAGAATAGGTAAAACAAACAATATAAAATGTATATACATATGTAAAATTAAAGTGACACTAGTGAAAACCCATCAACCAAAGGCTTTCCTAAATAAACATGTTTTCAGATCCTTTTTAAAAGAGACAACAGAGTGTGCCAGACGCATGGACAGGGGCAGGGCGTTCCACAGTCTGGGAGCAACAGACTGAAAAGAGAGGTCCCCTCGGGTCTTATAACGAGTCTTAGGGACTACAAGCAAGTTCTGGCCGGAGGACCGAAGAGTCCGGCCAGAGAAATACGGCTTCAAAAGGTCCAGGATGTACTGTGGGGCCTGACCATTTAAGGCTCTGAAAGTCAGCACTAAAATCTTAAAATCAATCCTGAATTTTACAGGGAGCCAATGGAGAGCCGACAAGACTGGAGTGATATGAGACCTTCGAGGGGCATCTGTTAAAAGTCTAGCAGCACAATTTTGAACAATTTGGCTGCTTTTGATCAGTTTGTTCAGTGCAGACTTATTCAGACAGGTAAAAACAGAGTTGCAGTAGTCAAGTCTTGTTGATATGAAAGCGTGAATTATCATTTCCAGATCCTTCTTTGACAAGATGTTGCGAATTTTAGAGATGTTCCTAAGATGATAAAAGCAATTTCGGACAAACTGTTTTGAGTGTGTCTCCAAAGACATGACCTGGTCAAACACAACCCCCAGGGTTCTGAGGCTGGATTTGACAGAGGGGCCCAGAGAGCCAAGGTGCTGTTTGATCAGCGTTATCTTATGGTCTGGAGCAAAGATCAGCGTTTCAGTCTTGTTTGAATTTATCTGCAGGTAGTTAGTGGCCAACCAGTCTTTGATGGAGGACACACACTCTAGGAACAGAGACAAACGATGGAACTCAGCATCATTAAAAGAACAATACAACTGGACATCATCGGCATAGAAATGATAATGCCCACGATAATCCATTTGAATTTCTCTGTCCATGTAAAATATCATACCAGGACAAATAAAGAAATCCATATTTATGTTAAGGTAGTTAAAGGTGGAGTCTGTGATTCTGGAGAAAGATTGTTAATATTTTAACTCAACAAGTACAAATACCGTTTTTACTGTCCCTTTCACTTCTACTGCCTTTCTCTTTATACATCATGGCCTTCCCCCTGTCCTGTGCACAATGAACAGAACAGTGTTGTGTGCTTTGGTTCGAGTCGCTTTGTTAGTTTCCCATTCACAGGCTGTTTATGAACCAAGCGGCAACTTCCGGGTCTGAAAAGTGAAGCCAATGCAGAAGCTCCCTAAACCTGCTTTCTAATTAATTTCCAGCTGGGGGCGATTCCACTGGCTCCAAAAAGAATTCTGTTTTTCTAAAAGTCTATGAGAAGATGACCCTACTTCTCACTTGATTTAGTATCTCAGTAAACATTTTTATAATGAGTTTATGGTCTCAACTGCTAGTTTCAAGTCTTCTAAAAAAAAAAGATTTTAAAAAAAGTGTATCGGATTAGAATCGCAGACTTAAGTTATAGAAGAAGTAGTTTCACTGCTTGACACCAAAGGGCTGTGTTAGCACAGTAGCTCACCAAGTTCAGCATTATGGGACATATTCTTATTTTTGAGTGAGGTGAGAAGATGGATATCAATCTCATGACTGTGTGTTAAGTACAGAGCTGAAATCAGGACATGGGTAGCCTAGCTTAGCATAACAACTAGAAGCAGGTGTAATAGCTAGTCTGGCTCTGTCCAATGAAATTCCAACCAATTAACAGAGAGACAAATATCTAATGCCCGCAATATGATAACAGGACTTTGGGAGGCTGTAAACAGTCCTTGTACCCATAAATCAGGATGCAGCCTTTCAGTTCAACTATGGGCCACTTGTCTCTAACATTGTTCAATTAGGGGCCAATGGAGTTCTACAGGTGTGCTGTATGGGACCCTGTTACTTTCAATGTCTTTTTTTAACTTAATTAAAATTAATTTAACTTATATTTTCATCCATTAAAGGTACAGTAGGTAAGCCTTATAAAACTACCTTTCTGTCATATTTGCTGAAACTGACCCTATGTTCCAGTAGAACTACATGAAGCAGGTCATTTAAAATAAATCCAGCTCCTCTGGCACCACCTACAGCCTGTAGTGAGATTTGAAAAAATCCACCGCTCCCTGTTCAGATGCACCAATCAGGGCCAGGGGGGGTGTCTAACTGCATGTCAATCACTGCTCATGCACATACATGCATTCTCCCTTGTGGGGGGAGGGGCTTAGGAGACCGTTTTGGGCTTTAGCAGAAAGGGGGGAGGGACTGAGAAGTTGTCGATGTTCACATTTTCAAGTCCTGGATCTTCGCAATCCTACCTACAGCACCTTTAAAGAGTAACATTTATTTTTAAAAATATTTAAGGGTTGCATCTGAGTGCCGGTGTATTTATTCTCAACTTATGGTACTTTAAAGCCATTTGGGGAAAAAATGACTTGAACATATGTTCTGTGTTGCACTACAAGACAGGGGATTTAATTAAAGTTGAGTTAAACTGCTTTTGTTACCTTACAAACATGTTGACAGCACGTCATTTCTGTTAGACTGCCACCTACAGTACGTATTTGGGTTTCTCAAGGCGCAAACCTGTGCCAGTCAGAAGCCATGGAATTAGAATTGGATTTCAAGGGCTACTTGTTTAATTTAAATTGAATATATTATGTTTCTGTGTTTTTAACTTGTAGGTATTAAACTTGAACATGAATGAGGCCCAATAGCGATGGTTTGCATCCCTCACCACACGCAGGCGCATTGACTATTATTAAATAAATTATACAATGTCATGTTTATTGATATTTACAAAAGCTTTGTAATGATATTGGTATTTACAGTCAATTTATACTAGCCAACAATATAACGGCCTACAAGTCCAGCTGAGATGATTAGACCATTAAACACACAACTGTTTGGATCCTTTACACTTTCTACAATGGGAGGAGAGTTCTGCATTGAGTATTGTTACTTTTAATACTTTAAGTACATTATCCTGATGATACGTACATACTTTTACTTAAGTAACATTTTCAATGCAGGACTTTTACTTGTAACAGAGTATTTTTACAGTGTGGTATTAGTACTTTTATTGAAGTAACGGATCTGAGTGCTTCTTCCACTGCTGTTCCTAACATGTAGAACTATTTCTTTATTCCACACATTGGCTTCAGGCTTGTGCATGTGTATGCTTGTACATTGTCCTCCTGTCTGTTGCAGCTCAGTGTAGTTTCCAGCACTTTCACCACACCACACAGCCAATACACACTGCAGCAAGTCCTCTTCTGCTGTGCATGTTTAACACAGTTTTACATTAATTAACACACCCAAAAATGCATACACATATCCCAGCTCTTATAGAGGCACTCCAATCAAGCAGCGTATAAAGGTGCATTAGCATTATTACCATTAATATATTCTCTCTAGAAGACAACAAAAAAGCTAGATAGAACCAGAGACCACATTAAACTTATAATAACCATTATTACTGCTAACATTCCTGCTTCCTGTGTATTAGTTTCCTGTGTGTGTGGCTCAGGGAAGGAAGAGGAGGAAAGTGGAGATCCAGAAAGACCATATGGAAGTGGAAGAGGGGCGGATTTGGACTGAGACCCCCCCCCCCCGCCACACACCACACATCCCCACCACCCCCACCACCACTACCACCCGGAGCTGCTCCAAACATGTTTGCTCACATCAAAGGCAGCCCTGTATCTCAGAGGAGATGCTGAGGACTTTACAGCAGCTCGCCTCAGGCCTGAGCACGGAGGCTCGCACCGCACCAGACAGCACTGCTGGGACCTGGGGAGCCCGGACACCCGGCCCAACACCGTTTGCAGTGTCATGGTTACAGGACGGGCTGCGCCAGACGGCGCAGGGGCAGCAGGCTTCTCAGTCCGCTCAACTCATCTAGAAAGCTGTGGGTTTGCTGCCTACACCGGCTCGATTAAAAATGCCTGTATTTTGAATAATTTACTTCATAAATAGATAATACAAGCTCATTATAAGGGCGCATCAATATTCCAGTGATAAGCTGAGAGAGCACTGAGGTGTTTTTTCTTTACTGGAGTTTTGGGTTTCACCCAGCAGTGATTTTTCTTGCTTATTTTCAACAGCTAACAAGGTGATGTCTTCCAGGGCTTCTACATGGTTAATAAAAGAATACGATGGGGAACAAATGTCTGTAGGTGATCGTGATCTGTAAACATCCTAAAATATATAAATAAGGGTGACAAAAGACGAAAAAAGGCAAAAAGTGTGAAAATTGTCAGACGACATTTCCCAATGTTTCTACTAATGTTAAAGTTTACCTAAAGACCGTGCACTAAAATGTTTGGTAACTTCTAAAAAGATTCCCAATAGCCTCCGATAAATTTGACTGGACCTAGACCAAGAAGTATTTGGCAAACTAGTAGTTCAATTCCAAAATATATCTCTATCTCTTAGAGATTGATGATGACTGTTGGTGTGAAAGAGAAATACATTATTTTTTCTTACAACTTAAGTCTGGAACCTTACACAAAACAACTCTGTTTGCCCGATGAACATTTCTTGGTTTAAATGTGGGTTTTTTTGGACTGGAAAGCATTTATTCATTTATGCATTTATTCATTGTCTCCCTAATAATGACATTAGGGGGTGGAGTCATAAGAGGCTATCACACTTTAAACTGTGCAGAAGTCAGAGAAACAGCCTGACTGTTGCCAGTATATCAAATGCTTATTTTAAAGTCAATTTATTAAATTCAAAGAAAAGGAAATTGAGGGTAGCTCCTTTTCGCCTTTGATGAGTAAAAAGCAATAACTGAAGGTGTTCTTTGCTTTATGAACGACACTAAGTGAATATTGAAGTAGGCACCCTTCAAGTGCAATTTTCAAAAGCCTTTAAGTCATGGTTAGTTTAAAAGAACATATTAGAAACACCACTAGTGCTTGTGGCCTTTAGAAGCAAGTAGCACATCAAGTCAATTTAGTACAATTTCTTAAAGCAGCCATATTATGCTCATTTTCAGGTTCATAATTGTATTTTAAGGTTGTACCAGAATAGGTTTACATGGTTTAATTTTCAAAAAACACCATATTTTTGTTGTACTGCAGTGCTCTCTCTCACTGCTGCAGATCCTCTTTTCAGCTGGTCTCTGTTTTAGCTACAGAGTGAGACCTCTTTTCTTCTTCTTCTTCTGTACTATCTTTGATTGCACTGCACATGCTCAGTAGCTCAGATGTAGATCATGTCAGCTAGCTAGCTCCATAGACAGTAAAAGAAAGGCTGTTTCTACAACTTCAGTCAGTTACAAGGCAGGATTAGCTGGGAGACTTCTAAATGAGGGCGCACATGGAAGTAGTTCTTTTGTAGATTATGGTGAACTTGTGTGTGTTGTAGCAGTGCTTTGCTATTGAGAACGAGGTAGCATGCTAGCGTTAGCATTAGCGTTAGCATGCTAACGAGCTAATGGTTGCGGTCAGCCTGCTCGTTTCGGCACGGCTTGTGACGTCACAAGCCGTGTCGATTTTGAACAGCTCACCCAGAGACTGAAGGCAGGACACATTCAGAAACTGTATCTCACTCTAAACAGCATGGATGGATTTTTTTCAAAGTTTGTATGTGTGTGGAAGCACCAGAGACACAACATAACACCCCAAATCCCAGAAAAAGTGATTTTTTCATAATATGGGCACTTTAAAGCTAGCATGGGGCTACAGAGAAAATACAATCATTATTTCAAAAGGAAAAACAAGTGAATGGAAATTCCAGGGCAGAATGGTGCACTTTGCCAAAACCAGTTTGACAAATAGCCACATGTATTCACCAAAAAACAGTGTTTACTAGTCGCAAAACAAAATGGTGTTGTGCGTCATTCGCCCAAGAAGACGTAGAAATATGTGAACCTCTCATGGGAGATTGAACCAACCTGTAAACGGCCCTCTTGTCGGACTCAAGCTGGGCCTGGGGGTCAAGGGTCACACTGACAGAGGTATTTCCTGCTGCAGAGGCTGCTGGGATATGGACCTGTGGGGTCTTGGTGTTCTGCTGAGTGGTGCCCGTCATCTGGGGACACATGAAACAATAACAAACGGACTTTACATTTAAACTATTTAGTTTTAGCTTAAGAGTTGAAGCAGGGGAAAGTGAAATGAATACTTTGGTTCCGAGGTAGTAATAATAAAAACTAAGAGCGTACAGCCATGCTAGCACCTCTGTGAAGCTGTACAGTAATTATTTACTTAAAGAGCCCCTTTTTTAGATTTTAGTTATATAGTTTTGGTGTATGTAGTAGATGTATAAAGTACATAAAAACAACAATTTCCCTCCAAATGGAGCTTTATCTCCCACAGACTGCACTTTTTCTTAACTGCCTAAAAACGGCTCGCCCACATTCCTGTTTAAAATTCTTCCATTAGTGATGTCACTGATTGAGAAAGCCAGCCCAGTTTTTCATAGGTGCTGCCTGAGCAAGCACAGCCCACCCAGTGGCTTGTTGGAATTTGGTTGACCAATCACAACAGAGTGGGCCAGCTGACCAATCAGAGCAGACAGGGCTAAGTGTTTTAGACAGAGGAGCTGCAGCAATGGGCAGTATGAGAAACATAATCTGTTTTTTTTAACATCAATGCATGTACACCTATTCTAGTAGACCCCAAGAGTAGAACGCTGAAAGGTATTATAATAGGGGCTCTTGGAATGCTGAGGGATCATAGGCAGGCTGGGGGAACGCATATTAAAAAAACTCATAAAGTGAAATTTTCATGCCATGGGACCTTTAAACCTGCCCCCCTATTGTCAGTCAGGCCAAATGTAATAAATGACATAGCCAAAACAATCAATCAATTCATCAAAGATCCTTACATAGAATTCTTCTGCATCTTGTAATGAACGAACAGATGCTTGTGAGGTCTAAGTCATTCCTTAATCACTTTTCAAAAGCCATAAGATGCAACATCATCTGATGCCGAAAGACTACAAATGAGGATGTATCTGGAACGAAGCCCTGTTGCTTGACAGGTCAGTAGCCTTGTAATGTAGCTGGTAGGCAAAATGAATGAGAATAGATCCAGTAATCGAACAAGTCATGCTCAGGTCATATATTGATTCCTGTTAAATGAAAAGTGTTCAATTAGTATTTGGCAACTCAACAATGTGTTTACAAATGGCCACACTGCTGAAGCACACATCCTGTATTCCTCTGCTCTAATGAAGCACAGGACCACTGGTGGTTTGACAAGGAATCATTAAAAAAACTGTTCTCTCGTTATTTGTGTTGTAGGGTGGCCGGGAGGGTGACATGCTTTACGAACACGATTTGTTGTTTTATTCATCTCGTTTCACCCCACTTTCATCTCTCATCCGTTCTCTCTGAGGAAATGAGTCTAACAACCCCCACTGCCCGCGTTTCTTTTTTTTTTTTTTTTTTTTGAGTCAGGGTGGGGTGGGAGGAAAGCTTCAAATCTTAATCCCAGCACCAAATGGGAAATAAATTAGCTT